>NC_064759.1:43793377-44093377 GCF_011397635.1 Epinephelus fuscoguttatus | reverse complement strand
CATCTCGATTGGGTTCAGGTCCGGTGACTGTGGAGGCCAGGTCATCTGCCGCAGCACTCCATCACTCTCCTTCTTGGTCAAATAGCCCTTACACAGCCTGGAGGTGTGTTTGGGGTCATTGTCCTGTTGAAAAATAAATGATCGTCCAACTAAACGCAAACCGGATGGGATGGCATGTCGCGGCAGGATGCTGTGGTAGCCATGCTGGTTCAGTGTGCCTTCAATTTTGAATAAATCCCCAACAGTGTCACCAGCAAAACACCCCCACACCATCACACCTCCTCCTCCATGCTTCACAGTGGGAACCAGGCATGTGGAATCCATCCGTTCACCTTTTCTGCGTCTCACAAAGACATGGCGGTTGGAACCAAAGATCTCAAATTTGGACTCATCAGACCAAAGCACAGATTTCCACTGGTCTAATGTCCATTCCTTGTGTTTCTTGGCCCAAACAAATCTCTTCTGCTTGTTGCCTCTCCTTAGCAGTGGTTTCCTAGCAGCTATTTGACCACGAAGGCCTGATTCACGCAGTCTCCTCTTAACAGTTGTTCTAGAGATGGGTCTGCTGCTAGAACTCTGTGTGGCATTCATCTGGTCTCTGATCTGAGCTGCTGTTAACTTGCGATTTCTGAGGCTGGTGACTCGGATGAACTTATCCTCAGAAGCAGAGGTGACTCTTGGTCTTCCTTTCCTGGGTCGGTCCTCATGTGTGCCAGTTTCGTTGTAGCGCTTGATGGTTTTGCGACTCCGGCAGGGACACATTTAAAGTTTTTGCAATTTTCCGGACTGACTGACCTTCATTTCTTAAAGTAATGATGGCCACTCGTTTTTCTTTAGTTAGCTAATTGGTTCTTGCCATAATATGAATTTTAACAGTTGTCCAATAGGACTGTCGGCTGTGTATTAACCTGACTTCTGCACAACACAACTGTTGGTCCCAACCCCATTGATAAAGCAAGAAATTCCACTAATTAACCCTGATAAGGCACACCTGTGAAGTGGAAACCATTTCAGGTGACTACCTCTTGAAGCTCATGGAGAGAATGCCAAGAGTGTGCAAAGCAGTAATCAGAGCAAAGGGTGGCTATTTTGAAGAAACTAGAATATAAAACATGTTTTCAGTTATTTCACCTTTTTTTGTTAAGTACATAACTCCACATGTGTTCATTCATAGTTTTGATGCCTTCAGTGAGAATCTACAATGTAAATAGTCATGAAAATAAAGAAAACGCATTGAATGAGAAGGTGTGTCCAAACTTTTGGCCTGTACTGTATATACAGACTCTACATTCAGTGAATGTAGAGTCTGTATATAGAGATGTGAAAACCCCGGAGATCTTGCCTCCGGAAGAGGAGCAGAAGAGCCCTGGTTTCCGGTTGTAGGCTGTTTGTAGTTCGCATGATATTGACCAATCACGTTTGAGCCGGCAGCAGTTGTTGCCAGGTTAAATAGTCTGTGCGGTGAATTAACAAGGGGGAACATAATTGCCGTCACTGCAAACTCTGAATTCATCGCAATGGTTCAGCATATTTACTTATATATAAACGGAAGTCGGAAATGGAAATTCGCCTCCTCCGCCCAAATCAAACCAGAATGCAAAAAAATTGGGGGTCTGCCCCCAGAGGCTGTATTGCCGTCTGCCAGAAGTCAGACACCGAATACAGCCGATGGGTTCCGAGAATGCGTTCACATAGACTTATTAACAACTAGGCTTTCAACAGAGCTACACCCAAAAGGCATCTCAAAGTTTGTCTTTGTCCTGACCACACGGTCAGACAAACACCTCCCCCGATCTGAAGCTAGCTTTGATTCGGCCATCTTGTAGTTCTCTGTTGTCAGCCATTTTGTTTTGTAGGCCAAACGGCCCTTTGATCACCACACCCGCCTTTCTCTCTCTCTCTCTCTCTCTCTCTCTCTCTCTCTCTGTCTCTGTTTTGCCCCTCCTCAATGAAATGGGATTTGTGCAAAAGCAAAAAAACAATAAGCCCGCTATCATCAAATATCATCGCTGCTCACAGGAAAAAATATCCTGAGAAGTTTTATGGCACATTACTAAAACTGTACCTTCCTCACTGATCAGACCAGGAACTGAAAAAAACATATTTCCCCACACGAGTCCTTCTAGTGTAGTGGCTACCTTCAGCTACTAGGTGCTGACCATCCTGAGTATGTCCAACACATTGTCGAACAAAACAGAGACAGATATGACGAAATTGAAGAGGCAGTTGAGGGGTTGAGGAGTTTGAACAGAACAGAGCTGTGATTGATGAATGGCGTAATCTGGCACCAGAATCTGAAGTTGTGAGGTTGGAGTGTGTTGAAGATCTGCAGGCAAGAGAGCCAGATCATGAAAATGTACAGAGAATGTCCCAGACTACAGTAATCAGGCTAATGCTGTAACAGAGGCCAGAGCAATCACAGAGTCCCCTGCATTATTCCCCACACAGTTATGCCAAATGTATCAAAGTCTGAACCAGAAATAAGCATGTGTATTCTATGCAGTGAGAGACTGGTGCTTGAAGCGTGTCTGTGACCTAAACCCAGAGCAGTTTTTCATTTACATTGATGGTGGTGCTGGAACAGGAAAGTCACATCTCATCAAATGCATCTACTCAGAGACATCTAAGATACTGAGCAAACTGCCCAGACATGCTGAGGAGGCAGACATCTCAAATCCCACTGTCCTTTTGACTGCTTTCACTGGAACTGCAGCCTTTAACATATCAGGATCTACACTGCACTCGTTGTTAAAGCTTCTGTGAAGCCTAAAACCTCTATTCTAAGGACTGGGCAACCAACTTGATAAAGCCAGATGTGAACTGTTAAATGCTGAAATCATTGTCATTGATGAAATGTCCATGGTGTCAAAACACCTTTTTGCATATGTGGATGCCAGGCTGAAACAGATCAAAGGCAGTCAGAGACCTTTTGGAGGAATGTCAGTAATAGCTGTCTGAGACTTTTATCAGCTACCACCCATGTGACAGTCCAAACCTCTCTGTGTGTATGACCCGTCTGAGATTGACCTATGGCAGGAGCACTTTCAGATGATCACCCTGACTGAGATTATGCATCAGAAGGATGATGTTGCCTTTGCACAGATGTTGAACAGGATCTGTGTCAAAGAAAAGTCAGATGAGCTGTCTGAAAAAGACAGAGTTTTGCTGTCACAGGCTCTCACTGAACCAGCACTTTGTCCGACTGATGTCATGCACATTTTTGCAACTAATAAACAGGCTGATTCACACAACTCAGCAACATTAGATCTGCTCCATTCTCTTATCACCACCATTGATGGAGATGACTACAGAAAGGACCCACAGACTGGCAGAATGGCAAGACAAAGTAAACCATTCAAAGGAGGCAGAAATGACTTACCAAATACACTGAACGTTGCTGAGAGTACTCGTGTCATGCTCACCAGGAACATAGACATGTCTCAAGGATTGGTGAATGGATCTTTCTCCACACTAGTCAGGGTACTAACCTCTGAAGAAAATGCTGTTGCACATGTCACTATACTGGGGCTCAAGATGGATGATGAAACAGCTGGAAGGAACTATCGTAACAGAGCACCAGGAGGACCTGATGATGTAGTGTACATTCAGAGAGCAGAGGAGAATCTGAAACAGAAAAGAGTGGTGCGCAGACGGTTTCCTATTAAACTTGCCTTTGCTTGTACAATACATAAGGTTCAAGGCATAACAAGGAAATCAGAAGTAGTCTCACTAAAACACATTTTTGAACCGGGCATGGCTTATGTTGCTCTTAGCAGAGTGACCTCTCTCGGTGGACTGCACATGCTGGATTTGGATGAGAGTAAAATGTATGCCAACCCAGAAATCACTGCAGCCCTAGAGACCATGAGAGGAAAAATTCCGGCAAAACAGCTTGGGGCACCAGATTTCTAACTCACCACAAAGATCACATTTTTGACACCACAAACATCACAAAGATATATGTGCATTCGGGAGAAGTTTATCTCTCTACTGGTATCCTCATATTGATGATTGGACTCACGGTTTGGGAATAGAAGGGAGGAGTTTGGGAGGTCCTGTGTCCATTAAAAGAACCCTCTGCTGAGAGCTGCTTTCTGCCTGTCTTGTCTCTGCTCTCTCAGCTAGTCCTCATTAAGCACCATGACAACTGCCCTGCCACACCATGGCAACAGCTACGCACACACCAACACAGAGACATGTTGGTGTGTGCATGTCTAAATCTTAAATGCAGACATGACAGGAGCAGAATCTGTATTTTAAACAGCATGTAAACATTATATATCAGTGATTTCTATTATCTACTACAGCCTTTACTACTAATACTACTGTTAGTACCTTTAGGATTATGAATGTTAAATACATATTGTTGGCGGCACGGTGGTGTGGTGGTTAGCACTCTCGCCTCACAGCAAGAGGGTTGCCGGTTCGATCCCGGGCGTGGGAGCCCTTCTGTGTGGAGTTTGCATGTTCTCCCCGTGTCAGCGTGGGTTCTCTCCGGGCACTCCGGCTTCCTCCCACAGTCCAAAGACATGCAGATTGGGGACTAGGTTAATTGATAACTCTAAATTGTCCGTAGGTGTGAACGTGAGCGTGAATGGTTGTTTGTCTCTATGTGTCAGCCCTGCGATAGACTGGCGACCTGTCCAGGGTGTACCCTGCCTCTCGCCCGATGTCAGCTGGGATAGGCTCCAGCCCCCCTGCGACCCTCAAGAGGATGAAGCGGTTAGAAGATGAATGAATGAATGAATACATATTGTAATGTATTGTAAATACATAAAATATTAAACACACCTACTGCCCATTGACTGTCGTACATGTAGCATGTAAACTGAGAGGAGAAATTTTTGGAAAACAGCTGAGGGGCACCAGATCTCTAACTTGCGACCAAGGTCACATTTTTGACACCACAAAGATATGTCTGCGTTTGGGAGAAGCTCATCTCTCTGGTAGTATCCTCATATTGACAATTGGACTCACGGTTTGGGCATCACAGGGAGGAGTTTGAGAGGAATTAAATCCATCTATAATCTATTTGCTCTCTGCCCCCTCTGCTACTCTGCTGCAGGTCCCTCATTAATCACCATAGCAACAACCACTGAAACACAAACTCACAGACGTATGTGTTTGTGTCTCTTCGTCCCCATTAAACAGATAAGGAGCAAAGGTTGCTATCATCTCTGCATTTACTAACAATGAATCCTATCCAATCCTACCGCTACTGTAACTACTACCGCTAGAAGAAGTACCTCTATATCACTACTACAAATACTACTAGCACAACTACTTCTACTAGTGACTGTAGCTGCTACTGTTGCTACTGTTTGGGTTATGAATGTCAAACACAGACATTGCTGGAGCAACTTCAGAGAGCATGTTAATATTATATATTAGCATATATTATTCATTACTATAGCCTTAAAGGATACTACTACTTTTACTACTGGTGCAACAGTTTGGCCTATAGATGTTAAATACCAACATGAGAGGAGCCGTACACACGTAGCGTGCAGTACCTGCAGGACAAGTAGTATGTAATACCTGTAGTATGTAGTACATTTATGCAGTACCTGAGGTAGGGCTCAGCCTGTACTATGCAGCACCTGTAGTTTACAGTGCATGTCTTTCGTATTGTATTACCTACAGTATGTTGTACCTGAAGTATACAGTACCTGTAGTACCCGCTGTATGTACTACCTCCTACTCGGTGGCAGTACAATTTCTTGCAAAATTGTTTCGTGATACTTTAATCTTACATCAGTTACAACTGTTAATATGTGGAATGTTCCAAACTGTTGTGGAATGAAAAACACCAGTTTGGAATGTTCCAAACACCAGTTTGGAATGTTCCAAACTGGTGTTTTTCATTCCACAACTTTTTCAGTCTTTCTTGGAACATGTTGAAGGCATCAAATTTAAAGTAAGTCTATATTTTACAAAAAAAAAAAACATACTTTATTATTATGAGCATTAAACGTCTTGCCTTTATACTGTTTCTAACTGAATATATTTTAGTCATATAGTCAAAAAACTTTTGCAAATCATTGCATTCTTTTTTCATTTAAGTTACAAAAAGAAAAAGAGAGACACATGAGAACTATCATTGTGGCCAACGATATCGTGTTACACAATATTGTCATATATTGTCTAAGCATACCTGGAAGTCATAGCGTCGGCCATCAAATGTCTGGTAGTGGGGGTCACCCATCGCACGGCAGGTTGCTGTAGAGACATGGACGCATTTTCCATTCTCACAGCGTTCCTTTACTCGACATTTTAGGTCTTCACAGGGATCCGGGGGTAGTGTAGGAGAGGGGGCACCTACAGGAAATACAAATACACCATATCCATGTACAGGTAGCACCATGGCAGATACATTTAACTATGCCATCATTAAAGTCAGGGTAAAATAAAATCTGAGTTTTACATTTGAACACACTGAACCTGTTAGAAAACACTTTTTGGAAATATGTGAAAAGACTGAGAACTATATAGTTACGAATGGTGGCGTGAGACCATTTTTCACCATTTCTGTGTCCAGGATTTTTGGACAGGGGGAAAAGCCTGCTCAATGAGCAATTTTCATATTGTTTATCTTTTTCATATTGTTTATTATTATTTTCCTTTTATAATTGCATCATATTCGAAATAAACATCTCAATCAATCAATCAATGATGCAATGGAGCCATCTTTAGCATAAGCCCCTCCCCTATGCTACATGGGAACTAGAACCATTGGGCGTGGCCTCAGTACATGCAGAGGACATGCTCCCAGTGTCTAAGAGCAGATAATACTGCCTATTTTTTTCATGATTTTGAGACATAATTTTATACACTGCAACTTTTTTAATCATTCAAATTTGGCTGGATGTTTAATAATACATTTTTCTGCGATGTGACAAACCCATTCCTCTTTTTTTTTGCTTAACCCAGATTTTAAGTGTATTACTTTTCACATTGCTTTTTACCTTATCAATTTTCTCTAAAACCTTTCATCCATAAATATCTCTTCAGTTAGAGATAAAAAAACATTCTGCATGGTTTGGTTGGTATGTAGAAATATTCTAACTGAATGTATCCACCATTTTTATATTATTATAAAAGAATCTCTGTGTGTGTACCTTCAGAACAAACTCCAACAATACCATACGAATGGCGGGTTTCTTGACCATAGGCGTAGACTGCCATCTGGGCATCACCTTCCAGTGTCACATGACTCTGCTGTTTCCCCACTGCTACATTTGACCACACCCAGCGCTGATCTGCCAGGAGCTTTATCCACTTAGGTGAGAGGCACTGTCCATTCACACACACTTTTACACTGCCTGCCCCCTCCCTCTCTGATAGAACAGAAACAGTACTGTAAAGTCCACCAACTGTATCAACCGCCCAATCAGTAGCAAGCCTGCTGGTAGGAGTCACCGTTATTAGAAAAGGGTCATATGGACTGTTGTTGCTGAGAAGCAGTACCATTACTTTCTTGTTGCTCTTGACAACCAGTGGCTGTTTGAAGAGTAGTTTGTCTGAGGTGACATCCCCAGGTCTCCTTAGCCTCCTGTTGGTGTAAGTGTAACATGTTTCATTAGTTAGATAAAGGTTGTTCAAGTTTAGATGAACTGGGCAATTTCTTTTTGATAATTTCATTTTAAGTAAATATCTATATAGAAGTACAACATATTGGTATGCATCTTGTAATATGATCAGCCAGTACAATATAAAACATACTAAATGATTGTTTGACAAGCGTAAAAGGTCCCCACACTAATACAGAAGGGTATTGATGCCATAAACATGAGTTTAACATTATAAGAATGTGTTGAGTTATCATTTAATAAAGTGAAATGTTTCACATCAAAACAGTTTCCTTTTTTTATCTTTTTTTTTTTTTTTACAAGAAAAGTTTCTTGTTATTACCTAAAAACATCTTGTAAAAACATATAAAACATCATGTTATAACAAGAACCTTTTCATGATGCCTGATACTGTTTGTTTTTTTTTGTTTGTATGTTTTTCTGGCATGGCATCAATATGCTTCTGTACATTGCTGTCGCCTTCAGCAGTGGATGGAATTTGTTCAGCTGTCACATGGCATTGGTATTTTGATCACACACACACACACACACACACACACACACACACACACACACACACACACACACACACAATAACTGTGTCTGTGGTCCATGTATCATCTGGTCTTTCAATTATTTCATTCAATCCAGAAAACTAAATAAAATAAAAAAGATCTTTTTTTCCCTTGTTTTTCAGGCTTTATGAAGTGAATATGACTGAGCATTTTCTTGTTTTGTATTGAAAAAATTTTTCACTGGTGCTTTGCACATTACCTCCTACATTTATAACAGACTACAGTCCACCTGTCATCACAGATGAATGCGATAATTATCTCTGATTCGCTTTTCCAAGATTTTTTTTTTCAGATTCTTCAAAATGTACCTTTATTTTCAGCTTAAAATATTTTTATTTGTTACAAACGTCTTTAAATCATGAAAGACGTTCATGCTCTGTTGAGTATGTTGCAGATCACGCAGCAGAGGAATAGTACAAAACAGGATTACATAAAAAACAAAAAGAAAATTTGGTTTCCTTGTCTATAATTAATATCCCATTTCAAGACAGAAACAAAAAAAATGGCCATTTTCTTTTCTTAGAGGCTACAAAAGCTGAAGTAAAAAAAAAAGGATAGGATAGGAATCAGCAGAGGCTCCATGATACAATATTGTCACAATACTTAAGTCATGAGACAGTATTATTGCAATTTTAAATGTGCTGCAATATACTGAGTATTATGATAAAATATATTGCAATGTATTACCTTTTTTTTTTTTTTTTTTTTTACCAACATCTGTTTTATGTAATAATGAAAAGTTTTAGTCAGTTCATCTAACTTCAGTCTTTTTTTTGGCAGCAAAATGTATCTAGTGAACTGAAGAAACAAATGATTTCATTGTTCTGGTGGGCTATCATAAGTTATAACATTTGTAACATTTGTAATATTATTAATTTAAATAATAACAAAAAATCAATGCTTAGCATCCATGTATTGATACAATATTGGCACACAAAAATATCACAATACTATGCTGTATCGATTTTTTCCCCAACCCCTATAATTGGATGATACATGGACCAGAGAGACAACCATGATAGTCTTGGCTGTAGCTTCAACAGTATATTGTAATGAATTAATATTTAACTCAACTGTTTTTTTGAGTGTAGGGCCTTGTGTAGCGTCACCTCAGTGTTGTCTTCAACAGCTACTATTATGGCCCAGTTTGTGGCCTTACAGCTGCCAGTCCTGGGTACCATGTATTCTTTACCCAGAAGTGCCACAGGGGGGAGCTGTTCATACACATGTTCACACCCACGACCCAATGCCAGACACTGGTGGCCCACTAAGACAGCAATGGGCTTCTGGGATTGAATCCGCGTGCCTGTCAAAGTTTTATGACTTCGTACAAGGTAGGATGCATAGGGTTTCAGGGTAATAGTTATTGCTTTCCCATGTTGCCACCTAGACCCTCCCCTTAGCCTCAAATTAGCACCAGGTGAGATAGTGATCTTGTTCTGGCTATTGCCATTAACAATAGCCAGTAGCCTGTCCATGCAAGTCATGCCTCCTGAGGGTGTGTACACAAAGTAGTCAGTACCCAACTCGTTTGTTGGGGAGACCACAGCACCATCTCCTGTTCTGTAGCGACGGTTGAAAGAGACCACAGAGATTATAGCACTAGATGTGATTCGAATTGCTGAGTTTTCAGTAACAAATTGCTGCTGCAGCTCAGATCCACATGGCAGAGAAACCCAACGGGTTTCACCTGCAGAGAGAGTCAGCCGCCTGGAGAAACCCACCGAAGCCACCTGTAGATCAAAATGTTGGAATTTGTTAAACATTCACAACCTACATTAAAACAGACTGTATATTGTCTTCCTTGAAAATGCCAAATGAGTCTAATATGAGTATAAGGGTAATGCCAAATCCTAAAAAACAGCACAGTCAAGCTTTGCTGGGTCAAGCAAAATCAGTGATTTCTTTCCAAACTCATTATACTTGTTAGAAAATACTTTTTGAAAATATGTGAGAAGACTGGGAACTGTGTAGTACTTTCCCTTGTGATTGTCAAACTGTTTTTCAGCATTTCTGTGTCCACAATTTTTTGGGTGAGCCTGATGGCCCCCATGATTCGATGACGCACTAAAGCCATCCTTAACATAACCCTTCCCCTACTACAGTATATTACTACCTTCCTTAGTGCTGTTTCGTTCTTCCTGTATACGAGTTTGCTACGTTCCACGAGCTGTCTTAGCTCTTTCAGTTTAATGAATATTTTAATTAACATCTTTGTTTAATATGGCAATCATATCAACATAAGCTTAACAGTTAATGTACTTTCCTGTCATTATGGCCAAATCAGCTACCTGGCCTGCTAGCAGTAACTGCTCACTGCAGTGGGTGAGTGCTTTGTGCTAATTTTAGCTCTGAGCAAGAGGCTATAGCTGTGCAGCAGCCCTCGTTTCCTGGTTTGGAGGGTATGTGCTGTGCAAGCATAGACTAACAGCCCGTCTCAAATCACATACTTCTGTACTAGACATCTAATATTTTGAGTGCACAAGTGCGCTTAGTTTGTTCACAGAATGCAGTGTACTACTGGTGCACTCAAATTGGTCCGTAAGTTGAGTGTGGAATGATGGACACCTCTCACCCTAAGAAGTCGCCATCTTTGTGACACAGTAAACCTCTAAACTTTTTACCTGGTGACTGGGGACATCAAGAAGTCTGTTAATTATACATTTTTGCACTAAGTACAAATATTGTTGTCTAAAAGAAGCCATCAGTAATGTTTTTTGGGTCTGTCTGATTTGGTACCGCAAACAATAATGCGAGTGCTACTACTACTATTACTAAATTTACCAGACAGACACTTTACTGTTACAGTTACATTGCAGATGTAGATTTCACTCACAAAATATAACAATGAAAATATGATCCATTATTATTCATTAAACTATCCAGCATTATATTAGAACTGAAACCATGACCAGGACCAGACTCAAAATAAATGGAAGTTCATTTTGCTGATAATGCCTCTCTTTTACTTTAAGTAAAAAATCTTAATGCAGGAGTTTTAATGTACATTATTAATAGTTTTACTATCAGTAGTTAATAGTGTTACTTCAATACTTCTTCAACCACTGCCAGGTAACATTCCAAGTTAGAGAAAGGGTACAAAGTAAAGCAAGATGACTTTTGCATGGGACCCCACATCACAAAACTCACCCTTGAAAAACATCAAAGTCACACCACCTCACCAGTGAAAATCATTTATCAGAAATATTTATTACCAAATTGGTGAATTAGTCCCTTGCTTCAACATAACCACTGCAGTTATAAAGTAGAGCACAGACTTAACCAGAGAGTTTATGTGTTTATTATAAGTTAGTATGGCAAACTTACACAATGGATGTAGGTGAGACCATGCTTGACTCAGTCTGCACCATTGTGGCTATAAAGTAGAGCATGGATTTGATAGCAAAGGCTGTATGATTTACAGTGTTATAACTTAGTATGGCTTATATGCTAGACTTTCCACAGAGCCCCAAACCCCCACCCCACTGCTACACAGAGCCTGTTCACTTGTTTATTCAAAGCTTATTAATACTGAAAATGTTCTGTGTCAAAATTGCACCAAATTTGACAATATTTGTTCTTGGATCTCCAGCAATAAACCTGCCAGGAGTGAAGTAGATGGCATAAATGGTTCTTGAGATATGCGCAGGACACACAGACAGACAGACAGAGTTTCGTTGCTTTATAGTTCGATGACCAAACATCTTAGCTCACAAATAGACATGACTTATACTCATAACAATGCAGATACGAATAGAACTTTCGATGACTTTAACAATAATGCATGGCAGCGGAACAGATTATTCTTTATCATTTAACAAGAACATTTCTGAGATGCACCGGCTCAGTTTTGAAAAAGGGCACACTCACCTGTATAGCCCCATACCTGCTCCCGATGTTAGCACATTATAAAATTGTGTACTCAAACACACAATACACACATAGACATACTTGTGTAGAGGAAGAAATGCTGATTTAAAATTATACACATGAATGGGAGTGTCCAATTAATTATGTCAAAAATGCCCCTCTAGCCACTGTATGTCCCTAGGTATCAAAATAAAGCATGCAACAAATAAGGGGTGAGGTGTAACCAAAATCTTCCATCTTCTTCCATGGTATATGTAATTTTACACCATGGTAATGGTATTTGTTATGACACAGTAATAGTTCTGAATTCAAACAAACACAAGAAATGTGTGCTCTAGATAAAGGATCAGCGCTCAGTGAATAACCTCCTAAGCTCTATGATAAGCTATTATGGCAAGGCTTAACTATACAGACCAATGAGCAGTGATAACTAACACATCTTTGTGGTCATCAGGTGGGAACCTCCTTTCAGCAGTGTTTCATCTAGTTGGACCCACGACACCTCCAGGAGGCTAGACAGTGATCTCTGGCGTCCCAGAGACACTAATGCCAGGTCTCACTGTTCCCGGCACCAACCCAACAACCTCCTTTACCTAACATTACACATGGCTTTCTCAGCCCAAACAGCACTGCCACCTTCAACAAACCAAGGCTCCGTTTATGCAAGCTCCAGGTAGGGACCGCGCCAATACTACCTTTCCTAGCACATTCACCATACTCTATTTCATATGCTACATATCATAACTCCAATATAAGCTAAAGTTAAGGGAGATAGAGAAGATAAACTCACAGGCTTTCGCAGCCCAAGCAGCACTGCCACTTTCAACAAACCCAGGCTCTGTTTATGCAAGCTCCAGGTAGTGACCGTGCTGATACTACCTTTCCTAGCACATTCACCTTACTCTATTTCACACGCTACATATCATAACTCCAATATAAGCTAAAGTTAAGGGAAATAGAAAAGATTAACTCGTAGTATCAGCAAACAAACTCACCTTGCAGCATGGTCTCAAACAAAAGGGATTCAAATAGGCCATTCCCACACTTAAATAACCTTCCTCTTCCTGGATTTTCTCCTGAGAGGACAGATTGGTGGATCTCTCCACCTGATCTCAAGGAGTTATGTACCCTGCCTAGTAGATCCCCCTGCTGACCCCCAACAGACATTATTCCTCCTCATCCAAATCCACTGACTAGATCTAGCTGCTTCATTTGACATTTCCTTCACTGTCTTCCTCAAACTCTGTCCCCGCACTCCAAGTTCCCCCAGGAGTGAGACAGCCGATCTTGCTATGAATCCCCTACACCCCACTTCCACTGGGCAAATCCTAGTTTTCCACCCTTGCTGCTCAGCCTCTGCTCCTAAGTCTGCATATCTAAGCTTTTTTCTTTCATAGGCTTCTTCCACTGAGTCTTCCCAAGGAACTGTCAGCTCAATGAAATAAACTATCCGTTGACTCACTGACCACAACACTATGTCAGGCCTCTGATTGGTACAAACTATTTCCTGGGGAACAACAAGCTTTTCCCCTAAATCTACTTGCATTTCCCAATCACAAGCACATTCTAGGCAGCCACACCCTTACCTCCTTACTAACTTATCACTTCTGTATTTCTCCCGCACATGGACAAACTGAATTGCTAAACTCCTGTTCTTAAAACCTTCTGAATTTGCCTGTCTTAGTTTCCCTGCGATGCCTGCAGCTAAACTTTTCAACACTTGGTTATGTCGCCATAACTATAGACCAATATCTAATCCTCCCTTTCTTTCAAAGAAAGTAGTCGCAGACCAGCTGTGTGATTTTCTCCATGATAATTTATTTGAAGAATTTCAGTCAGGATTTAGAGTGCATCATAGCACTGAGACAGCACTAGTTAAAATTACAAATGATCTTCTGATCGTATCAGACAAAGGACTTGTCTCTGTACTTGTTTTATTAGATCTTAGTGCGGCATTTGACACAACTGACCATCAAATTCTGCTACAGAGACTGGAACATTTAATTGGCCTAAAAGGTTCTGCACTAAGCTGGTTTAAATCTTATTTATCTGATTGTTTTCAGTTTGTTCATGTTCACGATGAATCATCCTTGCGTACTAAAGTTTGTTTTGGAGTTCCACAAGGTTCTGTGCTCGGACCAATCCTATTCACTCTATATATGCTTCCTTTAGATAACATTATTAGAAATCACTCTGTAAATTTCCATTGTTACTCAACTGTATTTATCGATGAAGCCAGAAGAAACTAATCAATTAACTAAACTTCATAACTGCCTTAAAGACATAAAAACCTGGATGAGCACCAATTTCCTTATGTTACGTAAATTCAGACAAAACTGAAGTTATTGTTCTTGGCCCCAAACAACTCAGAGACTCTTTATCTGATGACATAGTTTCTCTAGATGGCATTGCTCTGGCCTCTAGCACTACCGTAAGAAACCTCGGAGCAATATTTGATCAAGATTTGTCTTTTATTTCTCATTTATAATAAATCTCACAGACTGCATTTTTTCATCTGCATAAAATTGCAAAAATTAGGCCTATCCTGACCCGAAAAGATGCAGAAAAATTGGTCCACGCTTTTGTTACCTCAAGGCTGGATTACTGTAACTCTCTATTATCAGGTAGCACTAATAAGTCTTCAAAAACTCTCCAGCTAATTCAGAATGCAGCGGCATGTGTACTGACAGGAACTAAGAAACGAGATCATATTTCTCCTGTTTTAGCTTCTCTGCACTGGCTCCCTGTAAAATCCAGAATTGAATTTAAAATCCTACTCCTAAGTTATAAAGCTCTAAATGGTTAGGCTCTGTCATATCTTAGAGAGCTCATAGTGCCATATTATCCCACTAGAACACTGCGCTCTGAGAATGCCGGATTACTCGTGGTCCCTAAAGTTACCAAAAGTAGATCAGGAGCCAGAGCCTTCAGCTCTCAGGTTCCTCTCTTAAGACTTTCCTCTTTGATAAAGCTTATAGTTAGGGCTGGCTCAGGCTTGCCTTGTACCAGCCCCTAGTTAGGCTGAATTAGGCCTAGTCTGCCGGGGGACCTCCTATAATACACCGAGCACCTTCTTTCCTTCTCTCTCTCTCTCTCTCCTCTCTCTCTCTCTCTCTTTCTCTCTCCCCCCTTTGCTAACTCATGTCCTGTTATTGCATCTTGCTAACTCGGCCGTACTGCATGTCACTAAATCAGCTTCTTCTCCAGAGCCTTTGTACTCTGCTGTCTTGCAGGTTAACTGTGCCTGGATATAGAGCTTAGATTGTCCTTAACGTTAATTATAACAGCCAACTTATTGAAAAAAGTCGGGTTTAAATTGGGCTTGGGCCCATAATTACAGTTAATTGGACAGGCCGAGCCGGTCCCGGACATGACGTGCATGGGCTTGGGCCGGGTCGGGCTGAATTTTTTGGGCCCGATCTAAGCTCTACTTGGATAGTGTGACGTGTGTGGTTGTGCTGCTGCCGTGGTCCTGCCTGATGCCTCCTGCTGTTGCTGTTATCATGAGTCATACTTCTACTTCTACTTCTATACTATCATATATTAATATATACTTTCAACTTATTGTACCACAATAGCCGTAAGTATAATTATAATTTTATTACTTTCATTAATGTTGTTGTAAGCTACTGTCATTACCGTCTGTTCTTCATCTCTCTCTGTCTCTGTCTCTCTTTCTGTCTTTTTGTGTCATACGGATTACTGTTAATTTATCATGTTGATCTGTTCTGTATGACATCTATTGCACGTCTGTCCATCCTAGAAGAGGGATCCCTCCTCAGTTGCTCTTCCTGAGGTTTCTACCATTTTTTTCCCATGTTAAAGGGGTTTTTTTTTTTGTGGAGTTTTTCCTAATCCTTATCCGTATGCTGTAAAACCCTGTGAGACAAATTGTGATTTGTGATATTGGGCTTATAAATAAAATTGATTGAATTGATTGATGTATACCTACCTTGTGACAAGCTAACTTTGCAGCCTGACAAAATATGCTTTAAGGTACCTGAACACAATGGGCATGATGGGTTTCCATTTACCCACAGTTTTAGATTCTGGGGGGCTGGTAACACATCATATGTAGCCCCTACCAGGAATCTAATACGATTCTCCTCCATATTCCACAGGTCCCTCCAACTAAGCTTCCTCTTCTCTACACTTTCCCAATTCAACCACTGTCCCTGCTTAGCTTGGGCCACTACCTTTGCACGCCTTAATATCTCCTCCTGTGTACCTATCTGTCCCACAACCAGCTTTCTTTTATCTTTGGGACTGCCTTATTCCATACCAGTTTGCCTGAGCCAAGCCCCAGGCCTCCACGGCCAAACTGAACATTACCTACAATCTCTGCATGCCTAAGAGCTGCGTCTGCCTCCTGAACTGCCGACCTTGGGGTCCACTTCCTCCCCTTGGTTGGATTTGGAACCACACTCCTAACTACCACGTCCTTACTCCCAGATAACAAGAGCTCTGTCCTGACCTTGGTACATTTAAATTCCTCTGTTAAACTAGATACTGGCAGGTGAAATATCCCTTTTCCATACAATGCAACATCCAACCACTTCCTAATATAGGAGCTAACTGACCTTTCAATTCTCTCCACAACGGATACTGCAATTTCATAAATTGAAAGTGGCCCCATTGACCTAGGATATAGCCCAAATTGCAAACACCACAACCTCAACTTTCCTGGAAGTTGTGATTTATCTATTCTATCCAGTCCTTCAGCCACATCTTTTCTAAATTTCACCACCTGTTCCTCATCATTCAACTTCACACTGTACCACCTACCAAAGCTCTTTACTGACTTTTCCCTAATTGTTGGGATTTCCTCATCATCGATGACAAAATTTCTATCACTTAACTTCCCTCTATGTATTGAGATGCTTCCAGACTTCTAGGCTTGATCTTCATGCTGGCCCAGTTGAGGTTCTTATTTACCTTCTCTAGTAGCCTCTTTGTACATGACATTGTTGTGGTTACCAGTGTCATGTCATCCATGTAAACCCTAACTGGTGGAAGATGCACCCTGTTCTGCCATCTCTCCCCACCTTCTACCCACTTGGAAGCCCTGATGATTATTTCCATCGCCATAGTAAATGCTAATGGAGAAATTGTAAACAGCAGAGCTTTTCCTCACAGCAGCAAAGTGTCTGAATTAACAAACACTCACATGGTCAGAGATGGAAAGTGACTTCTTTAGACTTCTACAGACTACCATGTTTAGTTTGTTTTAGTCAAACTTTGGATGGAATCATTTTTAAATATGAGGACACATCGCTCTGTGTCTTATCCAGCCACTCTGCATTGTGCTTTCATCATTATTACCAGGGGTGAATTTAGTAGGTTGGGGGCCTGGGGCCTCAGGCAAACTGCTTTGCCTTATTTTCACCGTTTTCCTAACTGAGAATGTTGGTAGGCTGTTGGCAGCTGTAGATCTTCATCTACAGCTGCCAACAGCCTACCGACTCACCAACTTTTTTTCTTCAGTAAACCTATTAATAACACACAGCAAAAGTGAAAGTCAAAGTCCTGCAGTCAGGAGAGGTTGTAGTAACATGATTTAGTATTTTTCAGATCTAAATATCATTAAATATCTACAACTCTTTGGGCCCCTTAAGTTGGGAACCTAATGCTACAGTCCACCTCTGATTATTATGATTAACCTATTCTCTCATTTTCTCTTACAGGGTCTACCCAATAATTATGCTGTCCTCTACACCATCAAACTGTTTATACATACAATTTGAAAGTCTGGCCCCCACAATGTCTGCTTAGAAAAATTCTGGCCCTTGGACAAATCTAGTTGATGACCCCTGCTATAGATCAAAGGTAGGCAGGTGGGTCATCGCAGTAAACTCACTGCAATAAACTAGACTACACCACTGTCTGAAACGCTCTGAAACACTGCCTCCATCAGCTCAGAGGAGGGCTAGCATAGCCGCCTGGTGGAGATCTGCACTCTATTGAATGCACTTTTCTGGTTTCATACTATTATTGTATTGAAGTTTAAATTCTGGTAATTCTGGTCATGACAACATTAATTCCGAGATTTTTTTTCTTTAGTGAATGCAGTTGGCTTTTCTGCTCCATTGGAATTTACTTTTCACTGTTATTTGTATTTGCTGAGCTGCTGGCATCTGTATTCTGCATACGGCATTGTCTCCTTCATTTACTAAAAAATATAATTCTCACCTGGATGTGAACATTGGCTTCAGAGTCCTGAGCAGTCAGAACAACATGGAGTCTGTGATCTTTTCTAGCATTGCGCTGATAATTAGGAAGAAATGTCGTGATGAACTCCTTTCCTGTAGAACAGCCATGGCATACTAAAGAGAAAAGAGAGATTTTGAAAATAAAATAAAGTATAGCAAAAGATTAAGACTTAATACTCAGTGTTAATATTGATGGCCCCCTACAGTACTACCTGTCAAGACTGCAGCACAAACAGCCAAACACACAGCGAGAGACTTTATTTCCATAGCTGAGAGAGAGAGACAGAGAGAGAGAGAAAGAGAGAGAGAGAGAGATACACAACAGTGAAAAACTCATTTAAATCATATACATGTTACTAAATGAATAAAAAAAAACCTTGCAATCACTCTTAAATAATGTTATACATAGAGTTAAACATTATGTAAACTGCATACTTTCCAAACACAAACTGGCATGTTTCATTGTCCAGTTTTCAGTGTTTTCCAATATGACAGCACACAAACAATTCCTAAGTAGCCTATTTATACATACCTTATATCAAAAGCATAGCAAGGGGAAAGGGAGGGACAGACTTAGGGAAGACAGGCAAGAGGTCCTGCAAAAGCTCAGCTGTAGACTGAGAAAAAAATAACTTCATTCACTGGGTCAACTGCCAGCAACTTTTAAGATAAAACATTAACATTAATTTCGACTGGATTATGTAAACTGCATATATTCTAATCCTCTCTTGCAGAAAAAAAGTGTCAGAGCGTTGTTCCAATGTTTTCTGGCAACACTTAACCCCTGCACTTGCTTGAGAAGGACTAAATGCACAAACCCACTATTTTTTGAATATCCCATCAAGAGAGACTCTCACTGCAGCCTGTTCTATTTTGTTTGGAAAATATCGGCGCACAACCTCTTTCAAGGTACCATGTCTGAAGGGTTACTTTTGATTCTAATATTACTATACCAGAGTCAGAGAGTGTTTGATGGAAACAGGGCTATAGTTTCAGCATGACAAAAATAAAAAAGGTGGGGGCTAGACCTAGTGTTATGAGGTATGCAGATTTTTATTATTACTGTGTGTGTGTGTGTGTGTGTGTGTGTGTGTGCATGTGTGTGTGTTTTAATGATGTAGCTGGTTAATGTAATGTGCTGATGGAGAGACACAAACAAAGTCAAAGCAGGAGGCTGAACAGTTCTGCAGGAGGCAGAACAAACAAAACAGTAAGGTGTAACTTACTCATTTATGGACATTATTTACTGTTAAGATAAATATTTTCAAAGCCACAATCTGTTTTTAAAATGTAAACAAAAAGGTTTAGCAAGGCGGTTAGAGAAGTAAAAAGACTGAACTCTGAGAAACTCCAACAGCAGTTTTCAGCTAGTGATTAACCTTCTGTCTGGAGGGGCTCAGACAGATCACCAACTGTAAACCTAAAACCCTCAACTTCATTTACAACATGTGCCTGGCAAACCAGCTGAATGACTTCTACCATCTGAAAGAAAATAGGATAGTTCCTCTAGTTCTTCTGGTCTAATTCCCTCTCTTCCTTCCCCACCTCAGCAGGAACCTGTGGCTCCGCACAACTGACCATCCCAGAGGCCCCCTCCTCTCCCACACCACATTGACAACCCTCTCTATTCTAGAGAGTGATGTTAACAGACTCTTCAGGAGGCAGTACCCCTGCAAAACAACTGGGCCAGACTCTGTCTCTCTCTCCACATTAAAGCTCTGTGCTGATCAGCTGTCTCCTGTGTTCACATTCACAAACATCTTTAACACCTCACTGGAGACATGCCGGCCTGCTTCAAAACCTCCACCATCATCCCCATCCCAAACCCCAGAAAAAAACAAGGATCACAGGACTAGTGACTACAAACCCACCCCCCCTGACCTCTGTGGTTATGGAGACCTTCAAGCATCTTGTCCTGGACAACACAGTAATCATAGCCCTCCATTTCATCCTGCAGCACCTGGACTCCCCAGGCACCTATGCCAGGATCCTGTTTGTGGATTTCAGCTCTGCCTTCAAAACTATCATATTGTCTCTGTTGCAGGACAAGCTGTCCCAGCTGCACATGCCCAACTCCACCTGCAGGTAGATCACAGATTTCGCATCCAAGTTTCCCTCACTCGCGTCTCTTCCTCGCGTCTTAGCTCCGCCCTCGTAGGACACGGGAGTGAGATGCAAGAATGAGATGCGAGGAAAGAAGGAACGAGGAGATAGCCGATATCTCTCGAGAAATGAGACGTCGTTTCCTCTAAAGCGCCACGTGAAGCGATGTCTGTTTCTAATGACGGCGGCAGCTGATTACAGTTGGATCAGCAGTCAGGAGGCATTATTAACAGCTATAAAAACTTTTGTTTGTTGGTGCACACTCATAATGTTACATATACATATGTAATGATAAAGATACAGATACAGTTATCAGTAACAGAGCAGCTGTGTTTTCTCTCTGTCTAACAATCACCTTCACATGAACAACAACCTTGATTCTGTTTTTATGTCCTGCTCAGTCACATAATGTGCAGTCACATAATGTGTTTATATAATGTATTCATTATTTACATCTGTATTTATTGATATTCTGATTGTGAGTTCATTATTTAATAACCCAGAATATGACCATGGTGTCTTTGAACACTGGAAATAAAGGAAGGCCTAATGTTTCAGGGAAAATTAAAATTCTGTAACTCATCAACCCGACGCTCAGGAATGATCAGCCTCAGTGAAACTGAATGGAAATGACGATCAGTGACGTTAAAGTGTTTCTTGCTGACAGACAGACTCTCTGGGCTCTAGTTTCCTGGCGCAGCGCAGGGTGGCGAACCCTGCGCAGAGCTAGTTTCGAGCAGCGCAACCTGAGGCGTGCTCAGTTTGGTAGTTTGGCAGACCGAGGTGCGCTGAGATGGGTGTGGCGGCGCAGCAGGGGGAGGTATCGACAGATCCGGCTTGGAGCAGTGACAGTTTCGTGCCAAAAGGCTTCGCCGAAGGTGAGCTAAAAGCTCGCCAGCTGAAACCAGGTCTACTGTCAGCGCAGCCGGTGTAAGTTGAAGTTTGGCTGACCGGCGGACAGTGCGCACACGTCACCAAAACCTCACAGGCAGGTTTCCAGAATCAGGCACATTAACGATGCAATAAATACCCAAAAAACACTATTCAATGCAACTATCTGCAATCAGCACATAAATGTATCTCTATATCGACTGTCCCGTCACATCTGATGTCAGATCAAAGGGGATTGGCACTGTTTGGCAAGTTTGGCATGAGTAATGGAAACCCAACCTGATTTGATTAACACAGCTGCAAATTAATGAGTTCACATCCCTCTCAGCCAACCACAAACAGCCACAGCATCAGATAGGGAGTATATATTCAGCATCTGTCATCTTAGAAAAGTCAAAAGAAAAGAAACAGAGTGAGACTGCGAGAGAGAAAGAGAGAGAGCATGCGCACGAGAGAAAGGCAACATTATAGTGGTGACCTCCTCCCAGGCTACCTTTGCATCATCAGCCCGTGGAGGTCTGCTCACAGTTCCGTATATTCGGACACTGCGAGCTTGGACTTTCCGGACCAAAACATCAGTTTCCTCCTGGCAGAAGTTTGGCCGTCTGACGCTGCTGTTCTCTTCTGCCATGGCGAATTGAGTAAACTCTCATTACGCCTTCGCGCGGCGCATTTAAGGGCGAGGAGAGGGGCTCATTTGATTGGTGTGATGTGTGCAAAACCCACTCCACGCCTTCTCTCCTCCCTCTTTCCGACTTGCGCAGGTAGGAGGGATGGAGGTGGGAAAGAGGAGTAGCTGCCAGGTGCATGGTGTGCCAAACTTGCAAAATACATCTGGCCACACCCATTTGGCGAAGCGCAGGGGCGCTGCATACCCGCCTCACCCGGTCTGCGAAACTAGAGCCCTCTGTCTTTGACTGTACACATAATTAAAGTTGATGACGGAAATAACAGATTGTGAAGAGAAAAAATCTTTCTAATAAATGAAGAAAGTCGTTTGTTTCCTTTTGTTGTTCAGATTTTTAACTCGATGGTGAATCAGAGAACAAATAATATATATATCACTTGGGAGTGACACATTTGAGTTTAATCTCTTATCTGTCTTCACTCTGTATGAAACTCCAGTTGTGATGTAGGCCTATCAGATCAGTCTGATCAGCTGCAGCACTGTGCTGTCCAATCAATAACTGATATCCAATCAGGGGGTGTGTCGGTCAGTAAAAGACTTCCGCGCAGGCTGCACTCGCATATCCTTGCTTCCCTTCCAGCTGACAGCCTCCTCTCTCCTCGACTCCTCCGAGTGCATTTAAGGAATTGAGACGCCCTACAAGATTTCCGGGTCAAGTGATCGAGGATAGAGGACGGAGGAGTTGAGGAGGGCTACTGGGATGAACCCCATGTCTCTGACTCCTAAACCATCAGCAACAGTTCCCCTCAAGGCTGCTTCCTTTCCCCTCTGCTCTTCTTCCTGTATACCAACACCTCCAGTCACCAGATTTTTAGGGGGAGATAGCAGGTTAACAGTATGCCACATAGAAGTGGCATACGCCATATGAAGGCTGGGAACCTGAGGATTACTTTGAGGTGGAGCTCAGTGTGGCAATATTTGCCCGTCACAAATCTATGATAAAGATTGTATTTTGGTTGGGCGCCTATTATCACTGTGATCATCCTAGAGGTTACAATAGGTCCTTTTGTTAGTGGGGTCAAATTAAAAAAATGGTCTCATTACAATTAAGTGGTTAGTTATGGGGTTTAACATCATCACAGATGAATACAGCTGGTCTAATTTATCCACAAGAGTCTCAGTCTTCCAGTAATGTCCAATTTATGCAATCCCAAGACTGTTTAGGGACCCCAGTATGCAGAAATAGGAGGATAGGAAGACTTTCTTTATACTTTATTCATTCACAATTTGCTCTCCATCCCACTCCCACCATTTCAGCTGACTATGGGTGTTCCCTCTCCTAGTAAGCAAATCAAACTTTGCTACGATTTCCCTCAGCCACTCATGTTGCTGCTGCCAAACTTAAATCAAGTCTTTCTAACCCACACAGCACAATGTCTAAGCAAGCAAAAGCATGTTTAATCTGCACCACCCAGGACTTGAACTCACAGCCTTCAGACATTAATGATAAACTGTCATCAAGATAAGCTACCTCACAGCATGAAATTCAGGGTGACGTCACACTATAATACAGCCAACCACCAGGGTGCAGCATAATAGCTGTACATGTATTTGCAGGCAGATTTCAAACTATAGCATCCAAAATTCAGTTATCAAGACAGAATTCTGAGAATTTGCATACTTCATCTAGACAACACAGAAAACACCTGGAATGCTGTTTAATATTATAATGCTATCATTATTATTATTATTTATCATAATTATTATTTATAATGCTGTTTATTCTTCTGAATTTACAGAGATTGATTGATCCACAATGGAAGACAAAAAAAGGAAGACAAAAAAAGATGCATTTTTTCTATTGACTGCTATAGGCTACATGATGGCAGAATTTAAAATATTGTAAAAATCGTTTTTTCACACACAGATCTGTAATTTAACACATTTCATCTACCCTGAAAGCAATATAATATTGTTTTCATGAAAACTGGAGCTTTATTTTGTGAAATCTGCAGTATCTGTTTACAGTACTGTTTACAAGGACACATTTTGATGCATTGTGGGCTCAGTTTTTGATCATTTGAAAATCTGTCTGACGCATTTGTGTAGGGCAGTCCAACAATGTAGAAGGAGCATGTTGGTGTGAATCAAGCAAAAAATGTGTGAGGAGATAGTTTTGATTAGTTTAAGTTTTTTGATAAAAAAACAGTGATGGACTTCATAATTTGCACTAGGTTGTTGTTTACAAAAGCGTCTCACAATTGGGCCTACAGTTTAGTGAAAGTTGCAAAGCTGTCGGCCATACAGGTGATTTGCTCTGAATTTTCAAAGTTTCAGCATGGGACAGGACCTACAATATGTCTGGATAAACAACACTTGGATTATACTGCAGAAGGTGTGTAAGAGTTTGTAAACTGATATTTTGATGTAGTTTTGCTGTGGTTAAACATAGACCTTTTATTTCAATTCATCAAGAATTTTCTTTTGGATTCTTTGTTCAGCATGCAGGCAATCAAGAAAAGCCAGATTTTCATCATAAAATTAAGGTAATATGGGGTGAGTAGCTGGTAAACAAATGATAGTTTTGGGGATGAAGTATTCCTTTAATCATCATATAACTTACAGAGGTATTGAATCATGAATCACTGTGACATTGTAATTGCAATGGTACACAACAAAATGCCTTTGGTGTTTTCCATGTAATTGCAACTCGTGTAGTAAAACTGGTTTCAATATTTCATAATTAGAGGAATGCAAAATTTGCATCTTGACAAGTCTGTAAATAAAAATGCATTTGCATTATGCCAAGTAAGAAATGAACTAGTATTAGCTCTTATACTAGTTCAAGTGGCAGCAGTACAGGCGTTATCAGTAATAGTAGTAATACTGTAGCTGTACAATTAGTAGTAGACAAAAGGGGTAGTTATAATGGTAGTACTGACATTAACACAACCATGGGTGGCTGAAGACAGTGGTTATTTAGATGGTTTAATGTAATGTGATATTATCAGCAGCTTGCCACAGAACTCTCAGACCATAGCTTTTACAACTCTCAAACCTTTCCTCATGAATCTGTAATGTACAGTAGTTTGAGGTTTCAGTACAGGGAATTACAAAAAACTGCCTCGTCAATCAAATTACAGTCAGCTGCATGTCATTCCTTAACTGTTGATTAAAAAAGAAAAAAAAACTGATCAAACAACACAAATAAGGACACTCAAAGTTGAATAACACCTGCTCTGTATAAGCATAATAATGGAGAAATAAGAATCAGTGCCAATTTTGTAAAAAAGTTAGCACACTTAAACACATCAAAACTTAACAACTGTTTCATGTTTTATAGAAACCTGTAGTGATGAACGGCTTTTCTTAACCAACAGTCATAGTTCCTAGTGACTTTCTCTTTTACTTCCTACTGTGAATATTTACACATTATAATTCCCCAACCACCACAATTATCACCAGAGATAGCCATACTGTACCTGTAGCTGAGCATGAAGAGTCCTCAGAGGAAGGCAGGAGGAACTGACACTTATATCAGTGAGGATGTGGGGCAGATACAGACACATGTACAGAAAAACAATCACAAGCTGGCGTTCAGTTCTGGTCGAATGAAAAACATATTGAATATTGGTGTGTTTGTGTTTGATGGGTGGTTCCTGCAGGAATAACAGTGAGCATGTGAAAGGTGGAGGCCTGGCATGGAAGGGTTTGACAATGTACACACTAATTCCTCCTCCCATTTCACCTTGTCTGTCCTCTGTCGTCTCAGTGAAGTGACTCTTCTTGAAATCAGTTGTTGAAGTGGCCTTTTTGCTCTGCCAGCTGAACAGCCTCAGAATGGCTGTGTTAGTCTGTTCATAAGTCTATTTAACAGTTTGTCCCTGAGCAAGATTGATTGTTATCAAATATGCTTTTATTACATTTATATCATCATAACTTGGCTTCCGTATCATCAGGGGTGTTTCTAGGATTTGAGGACATTTGGGTGTACTGTTTACCTCTGACATTCTCCACTCTGTTACAAATAGGCTGCAGACACAGCACCCTCAGGCCCTCCTTCTGATCTCTGGGGACTTCAACCATGCCTATCCATCCACCACCCTGCCCACCTTCACCCAGTATGTTTCCTGCCACACCAGAGACAATAAAATACTGTATTTATTTTACGCCAACATCAAGGAGGCATACCACTCATCCCCCCTGCCCCCCCCCCCCCCCCCCGGGAAGAGCTGATCACAACCTGGTTCATCTTCTGCCTGTCTACAAACCTCTGGTGCAGAGAGAACCAGCAACCACCCGCACTGTGAAGAAGTGGTCTGATGAGGCCAAGGAGGCCCTGAATGACTGCTTTGAGACCACTGTGTGGGAGGTACTCAGCGATTCCCATGGGGAGGACATTGACAGACTCACATCATGCATTACGGATTATATTAACTTCTGTGTGGAAAGCACCGTACCCACCAGGACTGTACGCTGCTTCTCCAACACCAAACCCTGGATTACTCCAGAGTTAAAAACTCTCCTGAGAGCTTTTAACTCTGGAAACAAGGAGGAGCTGAAGGCCGTGCAGAAAGAGCTACGGAGAAACATCAGGCGGGAAAAGGAAGCATATAAAAAGAAGATGGAGGAACAGCTGCAGCAGAGCGACGTCAGCGGAGTCTGGAGAGGTCTAAAAAACCATCTCAGGACACAAACAGCCAGACTCCCAGGCCAGAGGTGACCAGCAGTGGGTGAATGATCTAAATCTGTTCTTCAGTAGATTTGATCAGTCTGCCCCTCCCCCGGCCCAGACATCACAGCTGCAACCCCCCTCATCCTCACCTTCACATTCCCCCCCACCTACACTCCTGGCACACTGCTTCGACACCTCCCCCACCGCCGCTCCCCTGGACATCTCACCACCCCCCACCTCATTACCCCCACCCCCCAGCACACAGCCCCCCTGCTCCAGCTTGTCCTTCACTACCTGTCAGGTGAGAGATCAGCTGAGAAGGATAAAGACGAGGAAGGCTGCGGGTCCAGACGGCATCAGCTCCAGGCTCCTGAAGTCCTGCGCAGACCAACTGTGCGGGATAGTTGAAACCATCTTCAACCTGAGCCTGAGGCTGGGAAGAGTACCACAGTTGTGGAAGACATCCTGCGTGGTACCTGTGCCCAAGACTCCGCACCCCAAGGACTTCAGCAGCTTCAGACCGGTGGCATTAACATCGCACCTCATGAAGACTCTGGAGTGGCTGGTCCTGTCTCGTCTCCGCCCCGCAGCAGGCCCTTCAATGGACCCGCTGCAGTTTGCCTACCAGCCTGGCATTGGGGTGGACGACGCCGTCATCTTCCTCCTGCATAGAGCTCTTTCTCACCTGGAGAAGCCCGGAAGCTCTGTCAGAATCATGTTCTTTGATTTCTCCAGCGCTTTCAACACCATACAGCCTGCACTTCTGAGGGACAAACTGGAGCACATAGGGGTGGCTAATCACCTCACATCCTGGATCCGGGACTACCTCACGGACCAGCCGCAGTATGTCAGAACCCAGGATTGTGTATCGGACTTGGTTGTCTGCAGTACGGGGGTCCCACAGGGGACAGTGCTGGCACCATTCCTCTTCACCCTCTATGCTGCAGACTTTTCATACGACACTCCCACCTGTCATCTGCAGAAGTTTGCCAACGACTCTGCCATAGTCGGCCTCATCACAGATGCAGACGACAGGGAGTACAGAGAACTGAACCAGGACTTTGTGGACTGGTGCCTGAGGAACAACCTTCAGATTAACGTGGGGAAAACCAGAGCTGGTGGTGGATTTCCGCAGGCGCAGACTCCTCCCCCCAACACCGGTGAACATCCAGGGAAAGGACATTGAGATGGTGACATCTTAGAAGTACCTGGGTGTTCATCTTAACAATAAACTGGACTGGACTGATCACATAACAGCACTGTACAGGAAAGTCCAAAGCAGACTCTACCTGCTGAGGCGGCTCAGGTTTTTTGGAGTGCAGGGGGCGCTCCTGAAGACCTTCTTTGACACTGTGGTGGCATCAGCCATCTTTTACAGAGTGGTCTGCTGGGGCAGCAGCGTCTCGGCTGCAGATAGGAAGAGACTGGACAAGCTGATCAAGAAGGCCAGCTCTGTCGTGCGATGCTATCTGGACTCTGTGCAGGTGGTGGGAGAAAGGAGGACGACAGCCAAGCTGTCATCTCTGAGGACTAATGACTCCCATCCTCTGCAGGAGGAGATACAAGCTCTGGAGAGCTCCTTCAGCGATAGACTGATTCACCCAAAGTGTGTGAAGGAAAGCTATTGCAGGTCCTTCCTGCCTGCTGCTGTCAGACTACATAACCAGAACTGCTCACAGTAAACTGCACTATGGACACTTTAGGGACACTATGGACACTTTATAAACACCACAATAAGCATTGTTGTCCCCCATGTTGTTTTTTACTTGCACATTCAATATTCACTTGCACTAAATATGTTCACTTTTTATTCACTGCTCACTATTATTATTATTATTATTATTATTATTATTATTTGCTGTTTCTTGTATTTTTTGTACTTTTTTTTCTGCAGGCCTAGTTTTTTAAAGCTTTTTAAATATTGAAATCTTTAATTTGACTCTTTACCCTTGACAGCTGTAACACTGGAATTTCTAAATTGTGGGATCAATAAAGGTGTATCTTATCTTATCTCTTATGTTATCATCTGCTGCAACCATCTGTCTGTTTCTGTGTCTCTCTCCACTGTGACAGTATGATTTTTGTTGAGGTTCACACTTTTCACTGTCTCTCTCTCTCATTCTCCTGTGCACACAAGCAATCAGATAAATTCTGCTGCTTGAATGACACCCTCACTCATACGCCTAGGCCTACTGATACCTCTGCATACCACATTACATAGTATTGATGTAAAACATAAGACCAGGGAGCTGGTGATGGGCACTGGTTATGAGCACAAGTTTCATCCAAGTAAAATGCGTCAATACCCATACTGATGATCAGTGTTTCCAACAGAATTATAGTGTATGTGTGGTGGTTGCTGACGATTTTTCATTTTTTCTCTTTCAAATGCCTGTGTGTCCCTTTGTATCATTCTGTGTCCCATATCTGAATTCGGAGGTTTTTGTGGGTCTGTGAACGTAGCGCAGGCGAACTCTCCATGACTTCTTTTATCCTCTGCAGCAGTTTGCGACTCACAGGGTGGATAATTGATCTATCTATCTGTTCAGAGCTGATCAGATTGATGGATGAGAGAAGCAACTGCTGCGAGTGAATGCAAACTTTTAGACCCAGTAGAATTCATGTTTCACTTTCAATGTGCTTGACGTTCTTCCGCCTCCCCTGAGTGCGCTCTGTGCTCTGTGCTCCAACAGTGTGGTGGAATAAATAACCAAATGCATATATGTTCCAGCAGCACTCCTAATGAAAAGCCCAGCTCCAAAAAGAGAATATCTATTTGTGGCTGCAGATGTTTTAATTGTGGCAGGCCACTAGCCTGGAAATCCAGACTCAAATCTAGAAAGATTTTGAGCCTGGCCCTCACCAATACACCCCTCCTACCCAAGGGGCGGCACTAAATGAGACATTTCAAATGGGATAGCAAAAACATCCTTCCTGGAAACAAAGGCTTCTAGGGCAGTGTTTTGTTCCTCTCTCAAAGAAAAAGATAAGTGTAGTTGGCTTAGTGTTTCTTCCAAAGCTAAATTAAATGGACCTTCGGCAGCTGCCATCTTTGCTGTTTACTTTTGACTCTTACGGCGCAGCGCTGTTGTCATCATGTTACGCCCGCCCAGAACCCGCCTCTGTCAGATAGACTGATCTGATTGGTCCAGTTGGCAATTCAGCAGGCTCTGCTCGTCGGGGCCAGATTCCCGTTCAGTGCAAATTCGAATTTGCTAAGGCCACCCCTAGCAAATTTGAATTTGCTTTGAATCTGGATTTCTTTTTTTACTACCCAATGTTTTCATATTATCCCAAAAACATATGCTCCAAACTGCATCACAAAAGCACATAGCTTATTACTATGCAGAATGATGTTCTGTCCTACCCCTTATTGGCTCAGATTACATCATTCTGGTTTGTAATTAGTCATTTGCCTATGTAGTCAGAGAGAGGGGGCAATGTGGGTTTGTTTTTGGGATAATATAACAACAGTAGGTAGTAAAAAAACCCTGTGATCACACACACAATCATCATGCTGTTTACATTTCAGTTTTAAAAGTAAAAACACAAATTTAATATGGTGAATACGAAAACTCTAGTTCATGCATAGTAGCCTACTTTGTACTTCTTAATACTTCACACATGTGTTCAATTATCAATTAACTGAAGTTTATTCATTCAAGTTAAAAAAAACTGTTATGTAAATAAGTAGTTCTCTTACTCTTGTAGTCAAAAACTCTGATCTGAAGCTCAATTCTGAAGCTGTTCTGTAGTTTTTTAATAAATATATAGCAATTTTTTATTTATTTATTTATTTTTTTTAAAACAGCTACATTAAACAAAAAAAAAATAAAAAATTTAATTAGCATGCCTCTATGAACCAGTCAAGTTACAGTTCACATCCATGTCTGTCCAGACACAGACTCAAGTATTTTTGCAGAACACAATTTAAAACTCAGCCCATTACAGCAGGTTTTATTAGCTAAAAATGACTCACTTCTTACCTTCACCTCTACCTGTCATACTTGCTGTGTCTTTACATTTATTACAATTGGCCACCGCCTCTCTGCTCATTTCATTGTCTCGTTCACTCTGTACCCTGACTTTTCTTTTAGGAGGGAGAAGTGATATGTGTATTCATATTGATGTATCTGTTTGTGCTCTGTATGGATATGTATAGGCATATGTATACATATATATACAGTATTTATGTACAAGTGGTACATTTATCAGTCATAGTCCTACTAATATTATTATCTACAGTATTTCATTTTTCAGGCCCCATGGTGTTCACCCGTCTCGTTTAGAGTTCTAGCAGATAACATCAAATACACTGTCCTAACCACGATACCCGAACTTGAGTGACTAGCCCCCCCCCCTCTACACCGCACACCTGTCAACCTAAGTTGGATCATCTAAATATCGATGCCTGGTCTACCCAGACTGCAATACCAGTCATCATTACCCCAAGGTTATTTTCCACAAAATCCAAAACAAAAACTGTTTATGCTATGAATTTCACTGCAATCACTCTGCAGTCCTCCACCATAAAATCAACCCCCCCAGCCACACTACATTATTTAAGCTGTGCCTTTTTAATGTGAAATCACTTACCAACAAAACTTTTATCCTTAATAATCTTATCACTTCTAGAGATCTTGATTTCATGTTTTTAACTGAGACATGGATGAAGCCAAATGATTACAGTTAGCTTGCTGAATTATGTCCTCTAGAATATGATAGCTTTAGCTTGCATAGACCCAGTGGCTGTGGTGGTGGGCTTGCTGCTGTATATAAAAAGCGCTACAAATGTATTCAGCTACCTGTTAATAATTTTACAAGCTTTGAGGTACTTTTATTTAAATTCTGCAGCACAGATCCCGTCCTCTGTGCTGTTATTTACCGTCCTCCCAAGCCTAATCCTCGTTTTTTATCTGAATTCTCTGAATTCTTATCCTCTGTCATAATGAGCCATGACAGGATTGTCATTACTGGTGACTTTAACATCCATTTTAATATTCTCACACATGGTGACTCCATGACAACTGAATTCAAAACCTTCCTAGAGAACCTAGACTTCACCCAGCGTGTCACTGACTCCACACACCGCCTGGGGAATACACTTGACCTAGTAATGTCAAAAGGTTTAGACATTACTAATGTCTCTGTGACTGACTACACATTCTCTGATCACTTTGGTGTCCTTTTACCTCCACCCAAAAACACCAAATAAATTATTGTTCGCAAAAGGTCACTAGATATCGAAACCCAGTGCAAATTCTTAGAGTTGGTTACTGCATCCAACCAAACTGACTTAAATGGCCAAGTAAATGAAATGGTTTACTTTTTCAATACCAACCTGACTAACATTTTAAATACAATTGCACCACTCAGGGAAAGAAAGAGAACATCAGATAAAATATCACCATGGATGACAGATTTTGTTCGTGAGCGAAAGCGATTGTGTAGAGCAGCGGAGAGAAAGTGGAGGAAAACTGGTCTAGAGGTCCACCGTAATATTTACAAGGAACAAATATTATCTTTTAACTGTGCCATACGCTCTGCAAGAAGACCTCATTTCTCCAAGTTGATTACTGAGAGTAACAATGATCCAAGAACATTGTTCTCAACTATAAACCGGTTACTAAATCCTATCCCTGCCAATGACATTCTGGACCAAATGTCCTCTAGATGTGAGGAATTCGCAACCTTCTTTTCTGACAAAATTACCTCCATAAGAGCGACTATTGTCATAAATGCTGACAACAGCATTAATTGGCCCAGCAAAAATCTCGAAAACCTATCGAAATTCACTACTATCTCTGATCAGGGACTTTATAAGCTTGTGAGTGAGAGTGAGAGTAGGACTTCAACGTGCTGTCTTGACCCAGTCCCCTCCATACTTTTTAAGAATTGTTTTGACTGTATGCTTCACTCTGTCGGTAAGATTATTAACATGTCCCTTGAAACCGGTTGTTTCCCAGAATCTTTCAAAACTGCAGCTATAAAACCTCTGCTGAGAAAAACAAACCTAGATGCTAATGTTTTAAATAACTACAGGCCTATATCAAATCTCCTTTCCATTCTTAAGTAAGATACTAGAAAGAGTTTAACCAAATTATCTATTTCCTGAACAAAAATAATATTTTCGAAAAGTTTCAGTCAGGGTTCAGGGCACATCACAGTACTGAGACAGCCCTCACCAAAGTTGTCAGTGATCTCAGAACTAGCACTGATGCTAACAAGGTATCCATTCTAGTCTTACTAGACATAAATGCTGCCTTTGACACCAGAGACCCCAATATTCTTATTGACCGATTTGAGAACTGGGCTGGCCTCTCTGGGTGTGTTTAAAATTGGTTCCGCTCATCTTCATCTTCTAACCGCTTCATCCTCTTGAGGGTCGCAGGGGGGCTGGAGCCTATCCCAGCTACATCGGGCGAGAGGCAGGGTACACCCTGGACAGGTCGCCAGACTATCGCAGGGCTGACACATAGAGACAAACAACCATTCACACTCACATTCACACCTATGGACAATTTAGAGTTATCAATTAACCTAGTCCCCAATCTGCATGTCTTTGGACTGTGGGAGGAAGCCGGAGTGCCCGGAGAGAACCCACGCTGACACGGGGAGAACATGCAAACTCCACACAGAAGGGCTCCCACGCCCGGGATCGAACCGGCAACCCTCTTGCTGTGAGGCGAGAGTGCTAACCACCACACCACCGTGCCGCCCTTGGTTCTGCTCATAACGGGAAGAAAGTTTTTTATTACTATGGGAGATCATGTATCAGGGATACATGAATTACCGTTTGGTGTTGCTTAGGGTAGCTGCCTTGGTCCTCTGCTTTTTTCACTGTACATGCTTCCATTAGGTGATGTCATCAGAGAACATAACCTCAATTTCCACAGCTACGCAGATGACACCTAACTATATATTTCACTAGACCCAAGTGATGACCAATCCATCTATCATCTGTCATCTAACATCTGGATTGGCTGCAGTAGACAAGTGGATGCAAACCAGTTTTCTTAAATTAAATGGTGACAAAACCGAAATCTTATTAGTTAGTCCCCAAGCCAAACGGGAGATAATTCTTTCCAAACTTGGCAGTTTGGCTGTGCAGGTTAAATCTGAAGTCACGAGCCTGGGTGTGATCCTTGACTCAGACCTAAATTTTAAATCTTACATAAAGGAGGTGACCAAAACAGCTTTTTTTCAGCTTTTTGAAATATTTCAAAGGTGCAACCATTCCAACAAGATGCCGAAAAACTGGTACATGCATTCATTTCAAGCAGACTTGACTACTGTAATGCTCTCTTCACCAGTCTTCCAAAGCAATCCATTGACAAATTACAATTAATTCAGAACTCTGCTGCCAGGCTGTTAACTAGAACAAGAAAGAGAGAGCGTATCACCCCAGTTTTAGCTAACCTTCACTGGTTTCCAGTATCTTTTAGGATTGATTTTAAAGTGCGTTTACTTGTTTTTAAGGCTCTTAATGGGTCGGGACCAGCCTACATTACTAATTCTTTGTCGTTTTATAATCCTTCACGGCCTCTCATATCCTCTGCTGCCAGCTTTTTAAATACAAACTACTCTAATAAGAAAATTGGCAGCTCAGCCTTTTTTAACTATGCACCAAAATTATGGAATTCACTACCCAAGGATATAAGAGATACAAGCTCTGTGAACATTTTCAAACGACAATTGAAATCTTATTTATTCAACATTGCTTTCAACTAACTGTCACTATTCCCTGGTGTTTATCCCCATCCTTCACATTTTTTATCTGCTTCCATGCATTCCACTGTTTATCTTTTATCTTTTACATATTATATTGTTCTTGGTTTTATTGTGCAGGATTTGCACAATAATGATGAAACTTTGTTTTTTTTTTAAATTGTATTTGTCCATTTTTATTTTGTTGTGAAGCACTTTGAGCTACACCTCCCTATATGAAAGGTGCTATATAAATAAAGTTTGTTATTATTATTATTATTACAGTAAGTAAGACCTTTGTTGGTAGTTATTGGTAATACTATAGTATATGTTTTTTTTGTCACTTTTAATATTATATGACTTAGATATCACAGGCCATCTTAAGCCAGCCGGAGTGGGGAGGGGAGGGGAGGGTTTGACAGTGGTAAATTTGTAAAACATATGGACACATATGGATGAGATGCAGCTATGCGTGAAATATTAATACTTTGCAAAGAAACTAAATAAAAATTTGATCACAAAAGTCAAAAGGCTGAAGTCCAAGTGAAGTCACAAGTCAGTTTTATTATTAATGTCCCAAAGGGCAAATAAGGTTGCAGCGGCATAGAGGCACAAAAACAAACACATAAAAACATGGTAAGACAGTACATAACATGGAGACAATACAAGTAACATGCACACAGACAGCCACACACAGCAGTATGCTAGCACACACCAAGTCAACAAGACTGCCAGCTGAATTGGGAAGACGTTATAGCAGCAATCAAATCAATAATCAATTTGCAGCCTGATCTCAGTTTCAGTGTTATATACTTAGGAAACATACCAACTGAAATAAATAAACAAGACAGATACCTAATACAGCTATTATTGGCAAGTAGCAAAAAGGCAATAACCAGGAAATGGCTGAGCAAGGAGTGCCCGACAATTTCAGACTGGATAGGAATAGTTGAAGAAATTCACAACATGGAAAGGTTAACATTTTCCCTGAGACACAATACTGAAAAAGGTGACCAATATTGGAAGAAGTGGAGGGACCACATACAGTAGATAAGAGGTGATCTTACCACTGAATGTATACTCTGCGTGGAAATCTGTATTTTTTACTTTAGTTTTTCTGCACTGGGACACTGAAATTTTGCTCTGGGTCGTGAGCTTTTCTCTCTCTGTATAAATACATATTTATTTCATTTCTATTTATTATGTTTTTTACCAGTGACCTTGTGGACTGAACGGAGGAAGGTATTATGTGTCACTGTTGACGTTAATGGAGAACTGTGGGTGCCTTAAAGCCCCTAGATCCGATCCTTCAGCCTGATTTCTGCCAGCCCTTTGTTTTGTACAAAACCTGCCATTGTGTTTTGCTGTAGATGACCCTGTCTGATGTACCTGTTCTGTGTGTATATTTATATGTCTGTGTTTTGTTTTGTTTTTCTCTGAAAAAATCTATAAAAAGAAATTTAAAAAACAAAAAAACCAAAAGACTGCCAGCTGACTCCCATTAATAATTATACTAAATAATCTAGAATAAGCTAAAAATAATAAATATGATACGAGTTCTGGGCAGGTCTACGCGCTGCTGGTAGCTGCCTGCGCATGCGCCCTGTGTTAAAGTCCATGTCAAGTTGCAAGTCATTTGGTTTTGTCAAGTTGGGTCTAAAGTCATCAGATTTGTGACTCAAGTCCACATCTCTGCAAATGATATCAAGAAGGACAATTCATAAACACTAAGTGCTCTTGAGAATATGTGAGTTCAGGCTGCAAAAAATGCCAAGTAATCAATTAGCTGATTGACAGAAAATTATTTGGCAACTACTTTGAAAAATGATTAATCGTAACTTATTTTCCAAGCAAAAATTGCTCTGCCGTGTTTATTTATTAAGGGGCGGCTGTGGCTCAGAGTTCGAGTGGGTCGTCCACCAATCAGAAGATCAGCAGTCCTATCCCCGGCTCCTCCAGTTTGCATGTCGAAGCATCCTGTAGCAAGATACTGAACCAAAAAATGTTCCAGGTGGCTGTTCCATCGGTGTGTGAGTGTATTAAAAAAAACTGAGTAGCAGGTGGCACCCTGTGTGGTAGCCTCGGCCACCAGTGTGTGAACGTGTATATAAATGGGTGAATGTGACTCGTAGTATAAAAAGCACTTTGAGTGGTCAGATGACTAGACAGGCACCATACAAGTGCAGGTCCATTTACCATTAACTCAAGAATAAACTGATTACAATTTGGTGGTCAATGGTCAAGGTCACTGTGATTTCAAAAAACAGCTTTTTGGCCAAACTGCAAGAACTCATACACTGATTCTAACAAAATTGCACAGAAATGTTTAATAGGATAAAATGATAAAGTAATGACATTATATATCCAAAAGGTCAAAGGTCACCTTCACTGTGACATCACAATCTTCTGCAAACACTTTTCTGGCCATTATTCAATGTCATATCACAGTAACAGAAGGGAAGACATTTTGGTCAGATACTGAATTGGTGACACTAATCTCGAAACTGTACTGATTATATGGATCTTATGTACTGCTGGGGGGAAGATGTGTGAAGCATCCATGTTTTCACAGACATTAATGCAAACTACAACTTGAGTGGTGCATGGAGGCAGACAACCGCGAGGCAGTAATTCTAGTTTAACTGTTATGTCACATTGCTTAATTCAACCAGTGGAAAAAAGAAAAGAAGCCAGCACTCACAAATGTCCTTTTGGTAAATTTAATAAACCAACTTGGGTGGCGTTACCAGAAACACAGACGTTTCTTCAGTGTGTGTGACACTGAAGAAGTTGGTTTATTAAATTTACCAAAAGGACATTTGTGAGTGCTGGCTTCTTTTCTTTTTTCTGCTGCTTTTGTCCGTGCACCTGTTGAGTGGATTTATTTTTGAGAGTGTTTGCTTCTTTCCTATGTTAATTCAACCAGTGGCCTCCATTTTGTTCTCTATATTTTGACTTTTCTGCAAACATTTATTTCTTCTGTGTAATACTCATGAGATCAAATATAGTAGTAGATGGTGTAGTTTGTCAGGCCTTTCTTATTGCAATGACAAAAAGATGGTGGGACGATGGTGAAGAAAAAGACTCCGCTGATACAAGCTTGTTTCAGATGAAGAGAACTTTATTAGCAAGCCATAGTATCAGATGAGACTTCTGCAGTAGCCTGGGAGAGATTCAGCCAATCATCGAAACTCTCTGCCATCTGTCCCCTCAAACTCCACGTTTTAAGGCCTGTAAGACATCCTCATCCATATTCATAATATTAGCTCATTTCTGATAGCATAATGAGATACAAAAGACCCGTTTCCACTGAAGAAGTTCCTGGTACTATTTGGGGGGCAGGAACTACTACAGGAACGTCCTCTTGCTCGGTCCTCTCAACCGCCGTGTCTCCACTGAGAGAGCGGAGTAGGAGGAAGGTTCCTGTAAAGTTACCACACTCTGGATGTGACGTAATCGTTGCGCGACCATTTTGACCACGGCGATGTAGGGATGTAGTTAGCTGTTAGCTGTTAGCCGTTAGCGGTGTCTGTATTAACTGAATAACTCAATAAACGGTCCGTGAAAAAAATATTTTTCCCAGTGGATGTCTTAGTTACAACATGATTGAGCTAACTGGAGTAGTTTCATTTCGTATCCGACAACGGGAGGCTTTTAACAGATGACGCCCTGATGTTAGCTTTGCTGCTGCTGTTAGCTGTCCCTGTCAGCTGCAGCCACCACTGATGCTTTCTAGACATCGTGATTTCCCCACAACTGAATAAATACCACACATAGCAACACAAAACTGCTTTGCTAGCTCAATCATGTTGTAACTAAGATATCCGCTGGAAAAAATATTTTTTTCACAGACCGTTTATTGAGTTACAGACACCGCTAACAGCTAGCCCAGCTAATCTACGATAACCATGTTACAAAACATCACATCCCGCCTTGAGTATATCCAATCAGCACCAAGTAATTCCCAAGCTCCAGCCAGGAGTCTCTCGGGGCCGTTCTGAGTAACTACTCCGAGGCAGGGACTTGTTTAGCCCCTGTAAAAGTTCTGGAACTCTGTCCTTCGGGGGTGATTCCTGCGGTGGAGACATGCACCAACGGCCCCAGCCCCATAAAATTACCCCGAAGTTCCTGTGGTGGAAACGGGCCTAAAGCCATCCTCCTGACCAAAAGTGGTCATTCCTTTCTCCAGTTTCAGAAGGTTCTTTGTCCATGCAAAACAGACTAACGTATACATTCCTTTAGTTTCTCCACGTAGGTTTCTGGACGTAAATTCTACATGCATAAACACAACATGACAGTGGTGCCTTACTGCTTCTCGGCAAGCCACCCATGAATCTATACATCATGAGGCACCAACCCCTCGAGATGCCCCTTACGAGAAGCAACGCAGTTAGCCTTGACGTATGTGCCATGCAGTTAACATATATGTATGTATCCTGTGGATGACCCCTTGTATTTTGACAGACTCATGGATTCTTGTTTGCATCTGTAGAGCTGTAGGCTCCACAGCACAGTTAGAATGATGGATTCATCCTTACAGTCAAAAACAACGGGAGACTGGGTGGACAGCAGCCTCTAAAAGCATCCAAAAATAATCAGCATTAATGTAAATCTGATGAGCAGACACCTCAATGGCTTTGAGTACTCACTCATATTTAAATGTAGTCATATTTGTTTGCTTTTTTTGTTGGAACATTTCCATCATCCTGTATCCCACAAAGGATTTATAGAAATGAAGCTATGGAATATCAGATGTAATTTAGAAGAGGGTCAGAGGGGCTAAAGAGGCAGTTGCCTTCTAGTGCAGCAACAGCAGTTCAGCATTCAGTGGATGAAGTGAACAAGTGACTTGCATCAAGATAATGAAGCTATCACCAGTGAACATGGGCCCTATCAAGACAGAGACGGAAAACTTTATTTTAAGCTAAGCTACTTTAAGCTATTGCAGAAATTGGATCAGCACCCAGTCACCCACAGTTGCAGACAATCCAACAGTACCTGGTTTTATAGAGACTTATCCTTACTTACAGTATTCAAAGTATTCCCTGATATGACCTATCTGGTTAAAGTGAGGCTGGAAAATACTCTATTATTTAACATAAAAGTAGTCATTTCAGATCTAGGTCACACGCTTGTGACTGATTGATGGGAAGGCAGGTGGGAGTTGTCCACTATCCCAAAACTGATGCAGTCTGCCATTTTGAAGAAGGGTGTTGTGTCCTCCTTGTTGGATCAGACTGGAAACCAGATTGATGGTAATAGTTTTTATTTTATACAGTTTGCTATCCTAGTTTTTGTGCAAAATTGCATAATTAATAACAATATATTAGGGTAATTTGTTATCCACTAAATTAAATTATCCACCAAATTTCATAATTTTACATTTGCAAAAGTATTTACTTGTGCTCCTTTCAAAGAGATGATGAGAGATGCTGCAGGCTATCACACCCCTGCTTCCACCAACTGCTTTAGGAAGCATTCTCAACCTGATGCAGCGTGACGTCAGCTATGTCATACCTACTGTACTTCATGTGTTGCTTAAAGAAAAAGCTCATAAAGCCAGGTGTACTCCACCTGAAAACTGACCTTTAAATGCAATTGTGCAATCATCCTCATCTATCTGCCATCCCTCTCTTTACTTCCACCAGCATTGTCTAGACTCTATCGGGAGGGATATTCCTAAACTAAGCATGACCTCTCTACTCCCTAAATATACATGTCACGCTGGGGTCTAATCTTCAAAGTACTTTTCACCATTCCTCATACTGTGTATTTTGTCATAAATTATTGTTCACTCTTCAGGTAAGTCTCTCCTGATTGAACTAACATCTCACTGTGGTTGTTTCTGCTTGGACTCCTCCTCCCTGCGGTGTTAGGAAACTTTTTTAATGAAGAAAAGCTGCTAACAAAGTTCCACTAATTTGGTGATTAACATATTTAATGTCTTTTTAATTTGTGAAAGTAGAAGTCCTGTGTTATTTTGTCATGCAAAAGCTTTTGAAGCAGCAAAATAGGGAAATGTTGGGTTTTCATCAGCAGTAACTTAACATGACTCCTATACAGTTGAAAGCAAACATGAAACAGTCAAATAAAGCAAATATCTAAAGTACAAACAGGGACGCAGGACAGAAACTAAACTCCAAAGCATAGAGATTTGCTCCACATCACAATCCAAACTGGACATCAGAGACCAGACGGCGGACAGTCTCCAACGCGTCCCAAAAGGAAAAGGAATTCCCTTCAACTGCAGCCACAAGCCGGGTTCCAACTCCACGCCGCTCCATTGAAATCCATGCCTACGTAAATTCCGGCATCTAGGTATCCTTGCCAGAGACATCCATGCTAGGATTGCTGCCCACGACGTCACAGAGACTCCACCCAAGTTTTAAGTTACTCATTGCCACACACCATTAGAGGAACCAATTGTTGTTTGTTTGTTTGTTTGTTTGTTTGTTTGTTAGACAGTAATCTCAAATCTCAGGTTCCTTATATTAAGGGTAATCTCTCAAGTAGCCATTGCTCATTTAATTTGTACAAAAGGAAACCACACAAGAAAAACAAACTAACAAACAAACAAACAATAACCATATGTGTTTGTCCTTTCTCAGGTCATGCCATCATTCTTGTCATTTCTGCATTCGAAGGCTCCATCACATCGACACAGCAGTTCCACAACCAGAAAACCTTCCATCAGCTTCACAGAAAGCTATCAGTAACAATCTCGTTGAAAGTATACCTTCAGCTCACCTTACTAGCCAGTGTCAGCTCCCCTTTTCCACTCTAGACGTCACGTTCATTCACAGTTTTACCATGCATTGTATCTATAAAATGATGATAACAATAATAATAATAATAATAATAATAGTAATAATAATAATAAAGAAAATTTCCTTCTCTACCCACAACTACCTATTCAGAACCAGCTTTCCATTAACCTAGCCACTGGCAGTTGCAAACTGCTACATACATTCTTACATTAACCAACACTTTCTACTCTTGCGGCAAACGATTGCAACCGACTTTTGACCTTCTTAGCCCTGCATCAATTCTCTTCAGGCTACTCATCCCCCGAGTCAACTCCTCTGTAGCATCCATGGTCCGTGTTTCAAATTCGCCCCATTGCATCTATGACCCTCCACTTCATCCCAGTTTTTCTAAAGCAACCTCATACTTTTGACTCCCTCACGTTATCAACCCCCAAGACGAAAATCAATGCAGCCTCCGTGGCTGGTCACTTCCTACAGTGCTCCGAATTTACCCCAATGCAGCTACACTCCACTTCGTCCCAGTTTTTCTAACGCAACTCTCTTTCTCACTCCAGAGAAGAAAATCAGTGCAGCCTCAGTGGATGGTCACTTCCTGCAGTGCTCCGAATTCGCCCCAATACACCTATGACCCTCCACTTCACGCAACCTCATACCCCTGACTGTCTTTTGGTCTCACTCCCGAAAAGTAAATCAGTGTAGCCTCAGTGGCTGGTCACTTTCCGCAGTGCTCAGAATTCACCCCAATGCATCTACGACCCTCCCTTTCATCCCAGTTTTTCTCATGCAACTTCATACTTACGACTCTCTCGTTCTCACTCCAACCTTACTTTTGACTGTTTTAGCTGGGTTGTCTCATTGCACTGAGCTACTTTAACCTTTTATAGGCAGCAAATTCTTGACCACATTAAAATTCTGGGGCGCTGTCTTTTCTAATAAATATCACACATATAAGCTACGATCTAAACATCATCCGAAACTCCCATGCGCTCTTGAACCTCTGGGGGCTCTATATCCAAAGCCGAGCTCACGAAGAGACAACTTCCCCACTCAGTCTCATTCCTGGGATCCCTCCTGTGTTCCCACCTACGACCCAACACATTGATCATTGCTCGCCTGCTACCCAGAAACCCAGCCTTCATCCATCAACCCCCAGTCTTCCATCCCTTCTTCCCTCAACCCTCATCCCTTTATTCCTCACTCTATATCAATTGATCCTTACCCTGTCATCCCTTACCTTTATCCATCTGGCCTTTGACCCTCATCCCTACATCCCTCAACCCTTCATGCCTCATCCATTTGACCCTCGACCCTCATCCATTCAACCCTTAACCACCATTCATCCCTCATCCATTCAACCCTCAACCCTCATCCCTCCATCCCTTATCCATTCAACCCTCGACCCTCATCTCTTCATTCCACCATCCTCATCCTTTCATTCTCTAATCCCTCGATCCTCACCCCTTCACGCTGTCCTCCAGAACCCATTATCCATCATACCCAATACATCATTCGAAGTCTTTCCTTATTGGCGTGGTATTTGCCAGTGAAATGAAAGATTTTTTTAAAAAATACCCGTCCACTGAAATGGACTGTAGATCTGAATGATAGCAGAAAATAAATAGGTTAAAAACTATTATAATAGTTATGATAAATAGGGAAATGCGGTTCTAATTTGATTTTCTAATGATACAATCGGTTTTAAATGGATTTTATTGATTATGAACACACAATATTCATCTCAGGAGATTTTTAAAATACTGTTTTTTAAAGACTTTTCAGAAATTTTGAGTCATGATGATGAATATAATACAAAAATATATATGCAATGTTTTTTTCTTTTATTAATATGAATTAACCAATCATGAAAAATAAATCATCTCAAGTTTTTTGTTGAAAAAGATCTGTTAAGATTTATTGTCATTTTTACTATTAAGTGATCGCTGTGATAAGAATCTTTGTCAACAGGAATGGACAGAAACAAAACACATAATTAAGTTTGGTAATCTAATTTTCTTTTTATGAGTGCATATAGAGTGCATATAGAAATTCAGCATTACAATGTTTTTGGTGTTGGAACATAACTGGGTTCTGAACAGGTTAAGTGATGTAAAAAGGAGTGTAACTTACATTAAAGAACTATTGGACAGTCCAAGCCCTCAAGCATCTACCACCTCATAGCTGAGGATTTTGTCAGTACCGGAAGACAATGAGGATGTTACAGTATCTCGCTAATGAAAGACTTTGAAACTGCTTGAAATGTATTTGATGATCTGGACAACACCTATATTATTTAACCTTTATTTAATCAGAAAAACCTCTTGGAGAAAAAAAAAACAGGGGTACTATACATGATTACAACAACCAGCTAAAATACACTCTGATGTTGGCATAAAGGTGACTGCATACAAATATCTTGCCTACGGCCCGTCACCTTTTCTCTAAATTTTGCCAAAAAGAGTGGTGGCTTGTCTTGAGTCTCCTCAGTGAATCTAACTGTGGATTCCAAATCCAGAAAGGAAAAGTCTTGGAGGATATATTGAGGATTGTGGATTATATTGAATATAATAATGCATAGACACATTTGTTTACTTTTACCACAAGGTACCAAATATTCATAAAAACTTTACAGCACAGTAGCCACCTAATGGTACATCATATTAAGACCTACTAGTAATGTTGATAAGGTAATTTAGACTTAATCAGGCTGTGCTACCTTTATTATAAGGCTCAAATATACTTTGCTGCTCCAGACAGATTTCATCAATTTTTTTGGGACAAAAATGGCTCTTCTGGTAGTAAAGGTTGCTGATCCCTGGCAACGAGGAACCAATGAGTGAAAATTTAAAGAGAGCCACCTAACCTGAGCATATAATACAGTTATGCGTTAGTGGCTTACAGTTGTCAGGTCACAAATCTCAATATACCATGATACACAGAGTCCAGAGCATGCAAACACTGGGAGGGAGCATTCATAAAATGAGGACTGTGTATTTCTCTTCAAGAAACCTGCCATCTAAGTGCAATTCAGGCCTGGCAAATATTTATCTCTGTCCTCTATTTAATTCCATTGACAGAGAAACATATGTTTGTGGGAAAATACTTAGATACTGACTACCCACTCTTAGATGACATTATATTTCTGGAATATCATGGTATAGAGATTGAGATGAAAGGAGAATCACACTTGTGTGGTTATTTGAAAAGCTTTTCTACCATCAAGTTCTGCCATCTTTACCTTATTGATAAGAAAACTTCACAAATGGTGTTTGATGAAAAGGTTGGTTTCTCTGTTTCACATTTCAAACAAATGTGAAACAGAGAAAGCTACCAGCAGCATTTTGTTTTAAATGATGGAATTATTCATGTTTTTATATGTTGGAATACTTTCATCAGCTTGGATGGCAGTACCAGTACACAACAGACGTTTCGACAGAAAGTCTTCTTCAGTGTGTAACTATGGTTACAGAAGTGGCATTTAAGTACGCTCGAAGCAGGTGTGTGGAAAAAAACACTTAAATGTAGTACCAACTCACAGGCACAGAAGAAACAAAAAACAATCTTAAGAAAGTATGTCACAGCTAACAGCAGTAGATGCACCGAAAACAGATATACATATGCATAATATACTCTGTTCATACAAAAAGGCACTGTGAACAACAGTAAAAACTGTGTCCTTAAGGGGCAGAGTAAGTCCCAAAATCTCAATTAACAATCAGATCATAAATGCACAGGAAAAGAATTGCATAAAGTCATTGAGTAACTGTCCCTCAATTACCAATCAGATCACAAGTGCGCATACAGAAACTTTCTGCTTTCTGTATATGCACTTGTGATCTCTGAGTTGGTACTACATTTTATGGTGGAAGTGTGAAGTGTTTTTTTCACACACCTGCTCTGACTGCTTCGAGCATACTTAAATGCCACTTCCGTAACCATAGTTACACACTGAAGAAGACTTTCTGTCGAAACGTCTGTTGTGTACTGGTACTGCCATCCAAGCTGGTTGATTAAACTTAGTAAAAGGACATTTGAGAGTGCTGGCGTTTTTCCCTTTTACACTGTTTTTGTATTTATTTTGAGAGTGCTTGCTTGTTCCTACGTGATTTGAAATACTTTCATGTAACAGAAGATGTGGGTGTTGATGCATGATATCTTTGAGAGGTAAAACTGCTGCTTCAGCACTACATTTATGAGAAAAAACTTTTGTGCCTGGAACAGTCAAATGAAAGAATAATTGATGAGTTATGATTAAATTCATTCAAATGAAAAAACAAAACAATGTCATCCTCAATCTCAGGACATCTGGGATTGCTATTAAACAGACCGTAGTGCAAATGTGGTGTCTCATACAAACCTTTCGTTCCTGGAGACTTGGTGAATCCAGAGATTATTTCTATTGCTTTGTGAAATATACAGCTTCATTTTTGCTCCTGCTGTAATCACAAACATTTCAAAAAGCTCAAATAGATCACCATACACTGTTAAAAGAACTTTATCCAGAGAGCATGATGCATGATGGTCTTATTTGGACCACTGTCCAAACTATGCTGTATGAGGTTCAAAGCCAAGCACAACTCTCTCAAAAGACAAGCACATGTTGTTTTTAGGACGATATCAAAGACACTGACTTACAAAGCCAGGTTTAGCAAATGCATTGTTGGAGGTTTGATCAACCACTGGGTAACAAAATGTGTTCCAAATGCATTTCCAGTTATTCTCAGATCCCCAAACAAAGGTGAACAGCTGATTGATAACCTCAGTTCAACTCTTATGGGGAAATTGCAGAAATAATGTGTATTTCTTACACAGTGACTTGATACAGAACACGGACTGCTGATAACAGCGGATACTGATGAACCAGTCTTTGGAGAAATAGTTCCTTTCCTCCTACTGGAGGCCAAAGGCATTGTTCTAGCTTTTGTACCAAGCAGCAACCTCTGCAACACATTCTCACTCCAACCTTGTCACATAGCAATGTTAGGTCATGGACTTTCCACGTCAACATATGACGTGCATGGTACCCCAGGTGCATTAGTTTTTGAAATTCTGGGACGCAGTGTCAACCTCAGCCTATTACATGCATTGTCTGTTTTCAAAATACACTTCAGATTTCACAGGAAGTGTACAGTTTGCAGTCTCTTTCAGAATAAACACACTACATCTTTACAACACTGCGGTGGCATTACGATGGGCCTCAGTGCATGCTATTATGATGGGCCCTATTGCACTCTACTTACTTGCACAACTTCAACATACATATTAACCAGCAACCATCACATATTACATTATATGACATAAACTACAAATGGAAATAGGAACTTATTAGTTTAACTAAATTGTTTTTTGTAATAAAATTATAGTTTTTAATTAATTTTTGTTTATGTAGAATAAGCATGTAATTTGTTATAGATTGCTACTATTTAACAAAAACAGAAAACCATGATGGAGATGGGTTGGTCTTTTTTAGGGCTTATATAGAAAATCACACCATTTCTGATCTGATGTGAGTTCTTCTTTGAGCATGGGCATATTTCCAGGTGGCAACTAGGGCCCTCCACCCTATCTGCCCCGTTGCAACCACACTGCCTGCACTATCTATGTTTATGTTCCTGCAACATAACAACTTGACATTTTTTTCCTTCAACAACAAACACATGTGGTTACGCCAAAAAAACAGGGTTTGGCTTTACAGTCTAATGGGATGTGAAAACTGGCCTCCTGGCAGGTGGTTGTTGGACCCATCCACCACCCCTCCTGCCCACCCTTTTCGGACCTTCACCCCCTTGACTTCCTGCAGTGTTTCCATTACATCATTACACAATAACGGCGACCAGCTGCATATCATGCAGACATAAAAGGGTGGCTTTTTCCATTGGTGTCTGATGCTGGAAGTCAGTACCCAAGTACCGGTATTTGCCATAGTGCCATAGTTGTCATGGCTCCAAAGCAAGGTTGTGACACCTCCTCCTTTGGGCAGGCCTGAGCTGACATTGTCAACAGGTTTGTGCAGTTGTGATGACAGGGTAATTATCCACTCATTCACGTCATACACACATGGCAGCCAGCTCATACTATTCTATAGTGTCAGGTGGATAAGTATGTGTGTCTTTGTGTACACAAGGAGTGAACTCACCCCTCTCCACCTTTAGCACATGTTGGTTTTATAGGAAGTCAACTCATGCCATGTTGTGATGTGATACTATGGCGTGAAAAGAAGGGAGAGAGAGAGAGAGAGAGAGAGAGAGAGGATGAAAGAGGGAGCATCAGTAGGGCCAGAAATGAATGCTCAGTAAGAAGATTTACAGATGGGAGTTTTAGTGTTAACTGGGGGAAATTACATGTCTGGTCTGTTGGTAATTAGTCTAATGAGGTATGTGATTGACAGGGAGGTCCCTAAAAACACATTATGCAATGGTAGTGTTGCACACTGGACATAATTTGGTAAACTGCAACATTACCACCAGGTGACATTATTTTTATGCCCCCGTGCAAGGGATAGCTATATCTGAAGGCATTATGTTATTGGGTTGTCTGTCTGTCCATCCCATTTCAACACAATACTTTAAAAAAAAATCCTTGAGGGAATTTCTTCAAATTTGGCACTAAGTTTCCCACTGATTCAAGGATAAACTCCTTAAATTTTGATGTTTAAAGGTCAAAAGTCAAGGTCACTGTGACCTTGCATCCATCTCATTTTTGTAAAGTGAAATCTCCAGAACACCTTCAGAGAATTTCTTCAAATTTGGCACAAACATCCATTTGAGTCAAGGATGAACTGATGGTGGTCAAAGGTCAAGGTCACTGTGACCTCATCCATAGCATTCTTGTGAACATGATAACTCAAAAGTAAACGTTCAGTTGGACTCAAGGATGTTTTTGGCATTAATTCAGACATTTATATGCTAATTACGACAAAATTACATACAAATGTCTAAAAAGATAAAATGAAGTGATGACACTTTATATCCAAAGGGTCAAAGGTGAACTTTACTGTGACATCATAATGTTCTGCAGAAACACTTTCTGGTCAGTACTCAATGTTATAAGGGGAGACATTTTTGTTCAGATACTGAATTGGTGACTCTATTTTAAAACTGTGCTGACTGTATAGATCCTATGTGCTCCCAAGGGGAAGATGTGTGTGGAAAATCAATGTTTTCACAGACATGGATGTAAACTGTAACTGCAACTTGACAGGTTTGCGGAGGCATACAACTGCAATGCGTAATTCTAGTTTACGATATAACAGATATCTCAGGTAACAAATAAATGACTTTATCAAGTGAATTGTGATTTTCCTGTTCCATCCAGACCATCTATGATCCAGACCAGACTGAAGTGGTGAGGTAATCTTGGGAGAATACACAAGACTGTAGGAGGTGCTCTATACATGAGTAGCACCATCATACCGTTTTAAAAAGAAAGACACACTCTTACCAAGGATTTGTCAATATCAACACAACCTGTGTTAAATCCCTACACATCAATGAGTTGGATATGGGACAACATACATTATGTTAATGGTGACACATCAAATGCCATTGTCATCTTGGCTTTTTGGTGCCAGAAGTGACAACAAAACAGATGAGCTGTATAAAAATTCACCCCTGTACAGTTGTCATGAATGTTGAAATTAGCTACAGAGACCAAAACCATTTTTGGACCAGGCTGTAAACATGTTTATTTCTGCTGTAATGTTGTGCTTTTAACATGGCTTGGAATGTGAGTATCAGTCAAATCAGTAGTGTATGACTGACTGGCATCAACTTCATGCTTGAATGGCTCACCTAAGTGCAGAGCAGCCAGGACCAGAGCAGCACACAGAGAGAGTTTTCACATAATCAGAGGTGCTCTGACACTAAGAGGACCACAGACATGTTGCCTTGCCCTTAATCAAGTCTGTCTGGGACACAACTACAGTTGAGGAGTTTATACAAAATGCAGAGAAGTAACCTACCAACTATCAATCAATTTTATTTATAAAGCCCAATATCACAAATCACAATTTGCCTCACAGGGCTTTACAGCATACGACATCCCTCTGTCCTTTGGTCAATCTGGTCATAGAGCAGAATCTCCTGGGGAAATCTGGGCTGATTCAGAGGAGAAGGTGAAAAAGATCTTTGTGGAGAAACTACAGCTACAAAGAGAGATAGAGATGGAGAGGGCCCATCGCACAGGGAAACCTGCAATGGGTGAAAGACTCCGGCCAATTGTGCTGAAGTTTGCAAGATATAAGGACAGAGCTGCTGTACTCCAGAGGGCTAAGAACCTCAAAGGAACAAAAATCTTCATAAATGAGGACTACACACATGCAATAAGACTGAAAAGGAAAGAACTGATTCCTAAGATGAGAGCAGCACGTGAGAGGGGGGGGCATTGCCTTCTTAAGACACGATAAACTGATCATCCACCCTTGAAGCAGCACACCGAAGCAGTCAAATGACACTTAAGACATGATTAAATCTAGAACTCTCTCTCAGGGACACTGTCACTCCTTCTGGCTGAATCTGTTAAACACCACAGATTACCGAGAAAAGGTTTAAAAATTGCACACATAAACATTAATAGCATTGGGAATAAAATACATGAAATAACTGAAATTCTTAATAATGATAATATACATGTATTGGCAATATCTGAGATACACTTGGACTCTACATTTGATGATAGTGCCTTAAAAATTCAGGGGTATAACATCTTTAGAAGGGACAGAAAGGCACATGGAGGAGGAGTTGCATTTTTTTAGTCAAGAACACATTCCTGTGAGAATAAGAATACCTTGAGTCCCAAGTTTGGGTACAGAAACCGGAGCATGCCACACACAAAGCACGCCAATCGGAGCACGCCACACACAGCCCTCGCCAGGTAAACGCCAGGTAGAAGTGAGCACGCCCGTGAGGGGAAGACCAAATAACGCAGATGCCACCACTGCGCAATTAGGCTCCGACAACTGGAAATTAGGCCCAGCTGATGCCAATTAAGGGCGGAGGTGTAGCAGCGCTCACCCTGCTACACATGGAATGTTGGAAGATAGAAGCACCATAGTAAAATAACGTTAAGGCGTTAATGTGATAACCTGGTTTTTACAGTAGCTAGCTAGATGTAAAGTTAACACTAGGTGGCTAGTGCAGTTAATAACAATCTCGGTAAAATAACATTAGGTGAGAAAAGGTTTTCATTATAGGAATGATTTTGATAACCAACTTGCTCAGCTAGCTACCCATCGAGTTGTGTGTCTCATCATCTTACCCAAACATTGGAGTCTCTGCTCCCAAATAACGCAGCGCATCTATGCCAGTGAATCCACCATGGTGGATGAATGATTCAGTTGAATTCGACTCCCAAGATGATCCTCACTCAGCTGTCAATGCAATTGAGATTGGCCAATAGGAACGTGGCCCCGCCCATGACATTATTTTCACAACGAAAGCAAAATCCTTACATGAGAGCAAAGACTTAGGTTTTGAGAGAGAGAAGAAAAATGTTTTGAGAGAAAATGTTTTCACACTGATAGCAAAAAAATTATATTTGAGAGTAAAAAATATTTTTTGGAGAGAGTTTTTTTTTCTCGGATATCATTTTTTAAATCTCAAATTATTATTTTTTAGATATTCTCTTATATATTATGTAGTCTCAAATATCATTATTTTTTGCTATCAGTGTGAAAATTTTTTCTCTCAAATATTTTTTTTCCTCTCAAACATTTTTTTTCTCTCATATCATTTTTTTTCTCACATGTAATAAAGACATAAATGTAACTCCATAGTACTGATAATCTAGACAGCAAAATTTTGAAACCAGTTGCAGAGTTAGTTGCACCTTCGATCTGCCACATCATAAACACCAGCTTCAACAGTGGTCTATGTCCACAAAAAATGGAAAACAGCCAAAATACTGCCACTGCCTAAAAACAGGAAAGAGCCATTTTCGGGTGCAAATACTGTCCAATAAGTACCCAGCTAACAAATTTTGGTTCCCTAAACGTTCTGGGAACATTTGTTTTAAGTTGTAGGAACGTTTTTTGAACATTGCAACACAACATAATATACTGGTATAAACGGCAAGTTTTCCTGACGTAACCAGAAGGTTATATTGATGTTCCCGGAACGTTCTTGGAAGGTTAATTGAACGTTTAAAGAAGGTTACCAGAATGATGCCCCTCAAACGTTCCTTCCAAGTTAAAACTGCAAGTTTTCCTGACGTAACCAGAAGGTTATATTGATGTTCCTGGAACGTTCTTGGAAGGTTAATTGAATGTTTAAAGAAGATTACCAGAATGTTCTCCGTAAAACGTTCCCTGCATGTTAAAACGGCAAGCTTTCCTGACATAACCAGGTTATACTGATGTTCCCTGAACGTTCTTGGAAGGTTAATCGAGCGTTATAAGAAGGTTACCAAAACGTCTTCCTTCAAACGTTCCTTCTAAGTTAAAACGGCAAGTTTTCCTGACGTTACCAGAAGGATATTTTGATGTTGCCTGAACATTTTGGGAAGGTTAATTGAATGTTTTAAGGTTACCAGAATGTTCTCCCTCAAACGTTCCTTCCAAGTTAAAACGGCAAGTTTTCCAAACATAACCATAAGGTTATTTTGATGTTCCCAGAATGTTCTGGGAAAGTAAGCTGAATATTATAGGAAGGTTGCCAAAATATTTGAATGTTTTAAACACAATTATAAACAGCAAGTTTTCCTGACGTTCCCAAGGTTAATTGAACATTATAGGAAGGTTACCACAATGTTTTCAGTTTATTGTTCCCTTCAAGAAAATTATAAAACAAATGTGATTCTGTTCCTACTCCTAGGAAATTAAAACACTCAGTGAATGTTCCTAGAATTTTTCAACAATACCATTTACATCAATACCAATACATTTACATACACCATCACATACTCACTGAAAAACCAGAGAGAAAAAAATTGTCAACATTGACATTTGTCTGATTTATTGGAAACTATGAGAAAAAAAACCCACCAGGAGAGCAAACAGGAATGCTTTCTGCTAAGGAACATACAGGAACATACAGAAACTTACAGGAAGTAAAATAGATGGAGGAACACTGCAACAGGAACATACAGAAACATACAGGAAGTAACATAGATGGAGGAACACAGCCCTAGTCCTGGCTTTCTGCAGTTTGGTCTGCTGCTTCACCCCCCTGTAAAATAGAAAAAAAGTCATGTTAGATAATCAACACACGTCACACTATCATACAAACAAACAAAAGTTTCTAAGACTTGGCTTTAAACAGCCAATGCAGGGTCTAAAATTATATTTTTGGCTCTCCAGTCAAATGTCTGTGTAATGGCAATAATTACCAAGCATTCAGACCCTGGAACCTCAGCTCCCGGGCGAATGAGAGACAAATTGACATACAGAGTGGAAGTACTTATGCCACAGAAACAGATAACGCCTTTGCGTACACAGAGAGAAACTACTTCACATTTGCTGACCTTGTGGGCCAGATAAGGTTTAAGACATGGAGACAGACAGAAAAGGCCCAAACTACATGCAATATGAAATAGGAATAGAATAGTGAAAGATTGATATTACGGGAAAATTGACCTGACACCTAGTACATGAAAAATTATATCAACTAGGGGTGTAACGAATAACCGATTTGAATCGGAAAATCGGTTTTGATTTAAAAGATGCGAGTGCATCGGTACACAGATTAATGAATCAGTCTCAGTGTAGCTCGAACCGGCCATTGGCCTGATTGAAAAGTTATAAATCAGTTTAATGTTTCGGATGCAGCTGCTGAAAGCTGCATCTCCCTCTTTGACCGTCTCCTGCTCCCTCCCGTAACCCCTAAATTCCATCAGATGCGTGTGCAGCGGAGCTGATATGTTTCAATTCTAATCAATGTTTGTGGTTCCACCGGCTCTGTCACAGCTGCGGCGCTCCGGAGCATCCGCAGCAGATATGCAGAGCTTCTATTTTTACGCCGGAGCACAACGCAGCAATTCAGCACAGAGCAGATCGTGCAGGACAGGAAGTCGTGTGCAGAAACAAAATAAAACATCTGGTTAATTTTAAGTGCAGCTGACTCTCTCCCGCTCCCTCAAATAAAACTCTCACGAGACTGTCGCAGTCAGTTAGCGCTATGAGTTTGTACACAGATCTCTCTCTTTGTTGTTTCTTTGACTTTAATTTGTGCCAACAAAACCTGAACATTGTTTATTTTTTCAGCCAGAAGGGCTTTGGAGAGCTCTTACATGTTGTTGTTACATGTTACACTAATAAACATGACAAAAGAAAAACAATGGACTGACAACATTCTCAGCCTGATCCTGGTAGCTTCTCTTTGCTCTTTTCCACAGATTTGTATATTTGGATCTCTTCCTTCCTGAATCCATTCTAAAAATAAAGAGACATTTGTCAGAGCGACTGACCTGCTGGCTCATTCACTGTATCTCGCTGAAACAGGGAGGGGACACATTAAAATGTGAAAGGACACAATAAACTCACTATCCATGCGTCCCAGGGATGCACCTCATTTTTCCCATGAAAAAAACATACATTGTGAACAACAACTCGTGTCTAAAATCACAGTAACTAACAAAAGAAACCTTGTTGTCAGCAGACCAGACAGGCGCTGTTTCAACCCTCTGCGCATATACCATGGCTGATAGCGATCCGGATCTCCAGCGAGCCGGCCATGCCGATACACCGGCTCACCGGAGATCAGTGTCGGAAATTAGCGAGGGCCACGGGCCATTTGGTCCACAATTTAGCCAAGAATGTCCCCAAAAACCATGTTCCAGGGGCCAAAATTGCCCCCAAGTTTTTGTCAACAACTCATTATTCTCCTGACGTCCTTAACAAGGTTGCGCTGATGCACCAGGATGCGCGCCGCAGGTGCCCGCGCCCCTCACACACAGACAACGCTCCTCACTACATAGCCTACCTGAAGCTGCCGTGCTGCAATGGACCATGGACCGCTACTTGGTTAAGTGAACCAGTCCAAGTTCCTCCACCAGATCCTCCCAAAGTTTCCGCAAACATGTTGAGGAAGAAATGTACCCTTCCAGCAACAATATTGAACTGGAAACTCGACTGGCTTGGTGTGGAAGAGGCGGCAGACAAGAAAATCCTCTTAAGTAAAGCATGCCGAGCTAACCCACCGAAACACAAGATTGGGCTAAACGCTAAAGCTAACGACTTCATAAAAGGAAGCGACCAAGTAAAAAAGTACACGGCATACCAGCATCAAACCACAAAGCACCACCGATTTGCTTACGGTAAGATTTAACATTTGTATAGTAGGCTAATCTTACGTTAGCTAACGTGTCATCATGTTGAAGTAAATGTTAGCATAAAACTAACGTCACTGTATGCATCTGTCCCGACTTGTGAAGAGCAATATTTATAAATTATGTTTCACGTCTTCACAAGACTAAGCTGGGCCTTTTTAACAGTAATGCAACTACTGTGATTATGTGTAATGTGGTGAAACACCAAATTATAGATAATTATAAATATGTGTAGAACTTACTTAGAACGTTGTGGGAAGGTTACCCAAAATGCAACCAAACAGGAACCTTAGGGGAACATTCTACAAATTACTCCAAAAAAATGTTACAAGCATCTTGTTATTATAACGTTTTAGGAATGTTACATTATTTGTAGAACTTTCTTAGAACATTGTGGGAAGGTTACCCAAAATGCAACCAAACAGGAACCTTAGGGGAACATTCTAAAAATTACACCAAAAAAACGTTAGAGGCATCTGGTTATTAGAACGTTTTAGGAATGTTACATTAAAAACTAAATATCTGTAGAACTTTCTTAGAACATTGTGGGAAGGTTACCCAAAATGCAACCAAACTGGACCCTAGGGGAACATTCTAAAAATCACTCCAAAAAAATGTTGTTTCATGTGGTTATTAGAATGTTATGGGAATGTTGTGTTAAACAAAAACATTTGTGCAACATTCCCAGAATGTTGTGGGAGGGTTATCCAGAATTCAACCAAATGGGAACCTCAGGGGAACATTATAAAATTACTCTCCAAAAACATTATAATCATCTGGTTATTATAACGTTTTAGGAATGTTACATTATTTGTAGAACTTTCTTGGAACGTTGTGGGAAGGTTACCGAAAATGCAACTAAATGGGAACCTTAGGGGAACATTCTAAAGGTTACTTTAAAAAATACGTTATTTCATCTGGTTATTAGAACGTTTTGTGAATGTTACATTAAACACAAACATTTATACAACGTTCTTAAAATGTTCTTTAGGGAACGTTCAGTAGAAAACTTGTAGGGAATGTTCTGGGAATGTTACCGGAACGTTATGTGTTAGCTGGGTATATTATCAGTATTATGTAAATGTATGGAAAGTATTATATACGAACAAATTATGAGTTACATGTTCGGCAATAACTTAATAACAGATTTTCAGCATGCATATATAGAAGGGCACTCCACTGCCACAGCTTTAGCTCAGATGACTGATGACTAGCTCAGAGAAACTGATAAGAAGAAAATGGTTGGTGCTGTTATGCTTGATTTCTCGGCAGCCTTTGACATAATTGACCACAACATATTGCTACTACCATCAGGTCGCCGTTTTCCAGAAGAACACATACAAAAAAACTTCTGTTCCCACTGCCATCACCACCCTGAACAGTTTTTTTTTTTTCAACTTTATTTAAAGAACATTTTGAACATTTTAGACAAGACAGTGTGGTATACAGCATAAGGTAAAGAAAAAACAGACAAAACATTGATTGTCACATCTGAATGTCAACTCCCTTCCCACCCACCACCCACAACCCACTGCCAGGCCAATCACTCAAAACCCAAATAAGAGAAAAAGAAATAGATGAAAAGAGCAGTTCAAAAATAGAAATGAAAAAAGTAAATAAATAAATAAATAATTAAAAAATAATAATAAATAAGTAAAAAAGGAATTGAAAAATAATAATAATGATAATAAAATATATATATATATAAAAATAAAGGTTAAATGATATTGAATAAAAATAAATAAAAAGTAAATAAACAATTACACATATCAATCCTCCAACTCAGAGGAAAAGTCTAGAGAATGTATATGATTCAGAAAAGGATCCCAAGTAACATGAAATGATTTCACCGAGGCTTTTAGTGTAAACTCTTTCAAGCTTAAAATTATAAAGCACCTCACGAACCCAACGAGAATGCGAGGGGGGACTGGGGAGTTTCCAGTTGAGGAGAATCAGCCGACGGACCAACAGGGTAGTGAATGCCAAAGCCTGTTTCAAATTTTTAGGAGCGCCTGTAAAAGGAACAATGCCAAAAATCGCAGACAGACAGTTTCGAGCAATAGCCGAACGCAGTAACTGTATGCCCTAGTTAATGTATCAAAAATATATGACCAAAACAACCAGAACATATTTACATGATTCACAGGAGATGATTTACATCTGCCACAGGAATCACTAACAGAAGGGTATATTTTCGCAAGTCTTGCATTTGTATAGTGAGTTCTAAAAAGAACTTTACATTGGATCAGCCTGTGCCTAGCACAGATTGATGACAAGTTAACAAGAGAAAGTGCAGATTGCCATTGTTGCTCAGTTAATTTAATATTAAGACTCTCCTCCCACACGCTTTGAACAGCAGTAAGGGAAGCTGAAGATGCAGTCCAAATACACCTATACAAAAAAGAAATGCATCCCTTGGCAATCGGATCTGTTTTTAAAAGAGTATCAACTAAGGTTTCTGGAGGGCAATTTGGAAAGTGGGGAAATAGTTTTTTAACATAGTCATGGATCTGAAAGAAGCGAAAAAGATGATGTTGTGGGAGGTTATACTCCGTTAGAAGTTGTGTAAAAGAGGAAAATGTCTTGTCTGTGTACAAATCATTAACTGACTTTATACCATTGTTATGCCAGACCCGGAATGCTGAATCGGTCTTCGATGGCTCGAAGGCACAATTTCTGTATAGAGGTCAGAGTGGATGGATCCAGAAGGCCAAAAGCCTTTCTAAACTGACACCAGATCTTTAAAGAGACAGCCACAATAGGACAGCTGGCCATACTTGACACAGGTAGAGGAAGTTGTGCACACAAAACTGAGCACAATAAAAAAGGAACGTACCCACACAGGCAAGGATTCTTGATCTTCACACATCCAGAAAAGAAGCTTTTGCACATTGGCTGCTCAATAATAATAATATCTAAAGACAGGAAGGGCGAAAGCTCCTCTGTCTTTAGGGGACTGCAGAATTGATTTGCAGATTCCTGCCAGTGTGCCATTCCATAAGAATGTCAAAATTCTATTGTCCAAGTTGTCAAAGAAAGATTTAGTCAGCAAAACAGGGAGGTGCTGAAAAAAGTATAAAAACTTGGGGAGGACAACCATCTTAATCAGACTTATCCGTCCCACAAGTGATAGGGGTAAAACCGACCAGCGGCCAAAATCCTCTACGGTCTTTTCAACCAGGGGAACAAGATTATTGCGATAAAAATCAGAGAGAGATGTGGTAATGTGAATACCTAAATATTGGAAGCCATTACTTGACCATTTAAACTGTACTATGGAATGAGGAAACTGCTTGGCCAAGTCATTTATCGGTAAGATCTCACTCTTTTGGTAATTGAGTTTATATCCGGAAACACTACTGTATTCGTCAAGAATGTTAAAAATCATAGGAAATGAATTGACTGGGTCTGAGGCATAAAGAAGGAGGTCATCCGCATATAAGGAGACTTTGTAGACTGTACCTGAACGGGTAATACCTTGAAAGCCAGCATCTGAGTGTAACCAAAGAGCCAACGGTTCTATGACCAGCGTAAACAAAAGTGGGGAAAGAGGGCAACCCTGTCTCGTACCACGGCAAAAATGGAATGGAGGAGAAGATATATCATTAGTTCGAACTGAGGCTTTTGGAGAGGAATAAAGAAGCTTAACCCACTCAACAAAGGCCCCACCCAGCCCAAATCTGGCCAATACTTCACACAGAAAACTCCACTCAACCCTGTTGAAGGCCTTCTTCACGTCGAGGGAGACCACAACCTCAGGAGACAAAGAACAGGGTGACGTTATAATGTTAAACAGGTGCCTAGTGTTGTGAAAGGATTGTCGGCCTGGCATAAAACCAGTCTGGTCTAGCCCTATGATAGGTAACAGAACAGACTGAAGCCATAAGGTGAGAACTTTGGAAAGGATTTTGAAGTCGACGTTCAAAAGCGAAACTGGCCTGTAACTGCTGCATAGGAGAGGGTCCTTATCCTTTTTAAGGAGAAGAGAAATGGTGGCCTCCGACAGGGTATCCGGGAGGTGACCTAGGGTGAAAGCTTCATTATACATATCAGTTAAATAAGGGCTAAGCAAGTTGGAAAAGGTCTTATAATATTTGGCGGTAAAGCCATTTGGCCCAGGTGACTTGCCACTCTGAAGCGATTTAATAGCTTCTTGAACCTCAGCCGTGGTGATAGGGGCTCCCAGCATTTCTGCCTTATCCTCAGCGATTTGGGGAAAATCAATGTTGTCCAATGTACTATTTGGTGAACGAGGGTGATCTGAGGTATAAAGAGAGAAATTTTTTCCCCGTTAAAGGGGTTTTTTGGGGGAGTTTTTCCTTATCCGCTGTGAGGGTCATAAGGACAGAGGGATGTCGTATGCTGTAAAGCCCTGTGAGGCAAATTGTGATTTGTGATATTGGGCTTTATAAATAAAATTGATTGATTGATTGATTGAAATTCTGAAAAAGTACTGTTAATTGCCTTTGGATCATTAAGTACTTCTCCCATAGTTGATTTAACTTCTCGGAATAGCCTTGAAGTTGCCTCAGCCCTTGCTTGATGGTCGTGTAGCTTGCCTGCTTTGTCTCCTGATTTGTAAAAACACTGTCTAGATTTCAGTAGCAAGGTATTGACCCGAGTGGTGGAAATCAGCTCAAATTCAGTCTGTAGTTTAAGGCGTTCCCCATACAGGCTTGGATCTGGGTTGATAGCGTAACATTCATCAATATCCTTTATGTCCCTAAGAAGTCTAGCAACTTGTGAACTTTCAATTTTCTTAGCATTCGAAATAAAAGAAATAAGATGGCCCCTAATGCAGGCTTTAGACGCCTCCCAAAGTATTCCTCTACCTGTGTCGGGCAAGTCATTCAGCTCAAAAAACATAATAATCTGTGATTGCACAAATTGTTTGTAGCGATCTTCTGCCAAAAGGACAGAGTTAAACCTCCAGGGTCTCAGCTGGTGCGGGCGTGTAAACATAGCCAAATCAAGAGAAGTTGGGGCATGGTCAGAAATAGCGATACTGTGGTATTCTGTTGCAACTATTTTTGAAAGTAATCTTACATCTAAAAGAAAAAAATCTATCTGGGAGAAGGAATGATGAACATTAGAGAAAAAGGAATAACTTCTGATCTTTGGAAATCTATGTCTCCATGGATCAGTAAGGCCAAATTGTTGTGACAGGGTAGATGAAGTCTTGGCTGACCTAGATAGTGGCGCAACTTTATTGGATGATCGATCCAGCACCGGGTCCTGAACCAAATTAAAATCGCCCCCCATGATTACATAATAACCTTCAAGGTCTGGAAAGGATGTAAATAATCTGGTTATGAAGAGGCTGTCATCCCAATTGGGGCCACAGACACAAACAAACAAAACAGGAATGCCTTGGAGTCTCCCAGAAACCATCACATACCTCCCATGTGGATCTAATATTGTTCTATCTGCTGTGAATGGAACCCCCCTGTGAATGAGTATGCCAGTACCCCTAGCTTTACTGTTAAACGTTGAGTGGAAAACTTCTCCAACCCAGCCTTTTTTAAGCCGAACTGTCTCCCTGTTAAGCATGTGTGTTTCTTGGAGAAAGTATATATCACTTTTAAGCCAATTCAGGTGAGTCATTACCCGGCCTAACTTTGTGGCACTCCCTGTCCCCTTCACATTCCAAGATATAAGCCTAAGTGCATTATTTGAAGTCATACCTTAATGACAAAATCACAGGGATTATTGCAGATGTGTAACGTGTAATTGGGTTCCGAGGCGTGCGAGGTAAGCAGGGTGAACATCTGCGAAGAAACTGGAGAGAAACAAACAAACAAGAGGGAAAGAGAAAGAAAGAGAGAGAGAGCGAGAGAGGGGGGGGCCTAAAAACTGCCACGCTCCAATAGAAAACTCCTGTGTCCACTGCACCATAGTGCTAACTGCAGTATAAAACTTCCTACTTCCAAAATTCCCACCTCTCCATTCGTTAAGGGCATTTTAGGTTTTGGTCACTTAACATCATCATACAGAAACACCATGTCAATGTTGGTAACCATGAAAGCAAGAGGAAAAAGGGGCAAACATATTAAAATATTGTAATATCAGAGAAACAAAACATGAGCTCAATGAAAAATAGTAAGCAGCTAGTAAAATGAACTAAGAAAGTGACATTTCTCAACACACTCAAAACACAGTCTTGTACCTCTCTATGACAGTCAGCGCATATGTGTTGAGTAGCACCGATGCTAGCCTAGCTAGCCAGTCGGCCTCACTAGCAAGAGGTAGAGACTAAAACATGTATTTTTACCAACTAAATAAAATGTCAGTTACCGGCTGGCTGTGTGTCTTGGTGACGCGATGCAATAAAGTCTGTGGCTTCTTTCACTTTCTTGATCCATCTTCGGCCACGATAAAAAGCTTAGCAGGAGGGCAGGCTTGAGACCCATGTCGTATAGCTTCTTCATGATGTCCTGGTACTGAGCGCGTTGCTCCACGACTTCAGGAGTGTAGTCCTCAAAGATGTGTATGGGACGGCCATCGTATTTAAGCTTGCCCCACAGTTTTCGAGCTGCACGAACCACCTGCTCCCGGGTTTGGAATCGGTGAAAACAGATTAGCATGGCCCACGGCCTATCCGATGGTCCCGGCTTAGCGGCTAGGGTGTGATGGGCCCGCTCCAATTCAGGCGGGGACATCAGAACATCAGTACCAAGCACACTGACAAGCAGTTGGGAGAAGAAGGCAGTCGGTTGGGAGCCCTCTATGTTTTCGGGGAGACCGATGATGCGTATATTGTTGCGACGGCTTCTTCCTTCGAGGCTTTTAGCTTAGCATTCTCCAAAGCCATAGCAGTTAGCCTGGGAGCCACATCTCTGACAGAGTTCGCAAACTGCTCCAGCTCATGAATGCATTGTTGGTGGTCATTCACAGTGGCTTGTAACGTATCCAGTTTGGCCTCATATCTCGCGTAGGGGTCTTTTATCTCAGCCAAAAGTGCCTCTTTGTGCTCTGCTAGCTGCGCCGTTAGCAATGCTGAGATCGTGCTGGTGATGTTAGATTCCTCTCGCCCCTGGTCCTCTTTCCTTGGTTTCTTCGACAAGGTTTCTCTTGAACTTTATATAATGAATAACGTGCAAGCAGAGGTAGGATAGATGAGGCCAGATGACCAAATAGAAGTGATGAAGGACGGGAGCTCAGACGCGCACGTGTACTCCATCAGACTGCTAACTGGAAGTCCACATCACCCTAAACAGTTTAAAATAACAATTGAAGTCCCACCCAGATACACTGCTTTGTCATATATCTTGTATAATGTCTATTGTGTTTTGTGTGTTCTTGTGTATTTTATTTCGGAGCTTGCCAAAGACGAATTTCTGTTACTTGTGACAGACAATAAAGGTTTATCTTATCTTATCTTAAATTATCTTATCTTAAACTAGAATGTTATGGGCTTGATTTCTCATCCTTGACATGGATTAAAAGCTATCTTACAGACAGGATGCAAACAGTTTTTTACAACAGTTGTTCTTCTGATGTGCGAGCTGTGACATGTGGGGTGCCACAGGGTAGTTGCTTGAGTCCATTACTATTTACTATTTTTACGAATGATCTGCCACAAATTTTGAACAGAGCCACTTTAGGCATGTACGCTGACGATTCGACCATATATGCCTCTGCATTTACAGCCAGTGAGCTAAATACAGTTTTAATGGAGGAGTTAAGAACAGTTGAAGACTGGATAAATAGTAATAAATTAGTTCTGAATGTATCAAAAACTAACTGCATGATATTAGGCTCAAATTTCAACATCAGGAATAACCCACAGTTAAAGAAGCAACAGACAGCATTTTTGCCTGTATACAGTACAGGCCAAAAGTTTGGACACACCTTCTCATTCAATGCGTTTTCTTTATTTTCATGACTATTTACATTGTAGATTCTCACTGAAGGCTTCAAAACTATGAATGAACACATGTGGAGTTATGTACTTAACAAAAAAAGGTGAAATAACTGAAAACATGTTTTATATTCTAGTTTCTTCAAAATAGCCACCCTTTGCTCTGATTACTGCTTTGCACACTCTTGGCATTCTCTCCATGAGCTTCAAGAGGTAGTCACCTGAAATGGTTTCCACTTCACAGGTGTGCCTTATCAGGGTTAATTAGTGGAATTTCTTGCTTTATCAATGGGGTTGGGACCATCAGTTGTGTTGTGCAGAAGTCAGGTTAATACACAGCCGACAGCCCTATTGGACAACTGTTAAAATTCATATTATGGCAAGATCCGATCAGCTAACTAAAGAAAAACGAGTGGCCATCATTACTTTAAGAAATGAAGGTCAGTCAGTCCGGAAAATTGCAAAAACTTTAAATGTGTCCCCAAGCGGAGTCGCAAAAACCATCAAGCGCTACAACGAAACTGGCACACATGAGGACCGACCCAGGAAAGGAAGACCGAGAGTCACCTCTGCTTCTGAGGATAAGTTCATCCGAGTCACCAGCCTCAGAAATCGCAAGTTAACAGCAGCTCAGATCAGAGACCAGATGAATGCCACACAGAGTTCTAGCAGCAGACCCATCTCTAGTACAACTGTTAAGAGGAGACTGCGCGAATCAGGCCTTCATGGTCAAATAGCTGCTAGGAAACCACTGCTAAGGAGAGGCAACAAGCAGAAGAGATTTGTTTGGGCCAAGAAACACAAGGAATGGACATTAGACCAGTGGAAATCTGTGCTTTGGTCTGATGAGTCCAAATTTGAGATCTTTGGTTCCAACCGTGTCTTTGTGAGACGAAAAGGTGAACGGATGGATTCCACATGCCTGGTTCCCACTGTGAAGCATGGAGGAGGAGGTGTGATGGTGTGGGGGTGTTTTGCTGGTGACACTGTTGGGGATTTATTCAAAATTGAAGGCACACTGAACCAGCATGGCTACCACAGCATCCTGCAGCGACATGCCATCCCATCCGGTTTGCGTTTAGTTGGACGATCATTTCTTTTTCAACAGGACAATGACCCCAAACACACCTCCAGGCTATGTAAGGGCTATTTGACCAAGAAGGAGAGTGATGGAGTGCTGCGGCAGATGACCTGGCCTCCACAGTCACCGGACCTGAACCTAATCGAGATGGTTTGGGGTGAGCTGGACCGCAGAGTGAAGGCAAAGGGGCCAACAAGTGCTAAACACCTCTGGGAACTCCTTCAAGACTGTTGGAAAACCATTTCAGGTGACTACCTCTTGAAGCTCATGGAGAGAATGCCAAGAGTGTGCAAAGCAGTAATTAGAGCGAAGGGTGGCTATTTTGAAGAAACTAGAATATAAAACATGTTTTCAGTTATTTCACCTTTTTTTGTTAAGTACATAACTCCACATATGTTCATTCATAATTTTGATGCCTTCAGTGAGAATCTACAATGTAAATAGTCATGAAAATAAAGAAAACGCATTGAATGAGAAGGTGTGTCCAAACTTTTGGCCTGTACTGTATATCATTATGAAAATAATGTGGGTTGCACAGGGTAGTATACACAGTAAAATCAGACTATCAGCGTCTCTAATGGATCAGTAAGTAACATGGCTAAATGTTAGCTAGACGAGACAGGACTGTACCCTACTGGCTACTAGTTCATTCCTAGCTGGCCAGCATCGCAAATCGCCGCAACCAGAGACCGGGTAGCGAGTGTTGGTCGGCTGACATCCTCATTGCCATTCTACGGCAGCACTCGGACAGTGATTACCCCCACCCCCCTGCCACTGCCGCCGCAGCAGCTACTGGGCACCCAGCATCTCCGACTGGGAGAAGTGGAGTAAAATCCTCTCCTCTGCTCCCGTTTGTCTGGCGAACGCCTCTCCTCTGTCAATACACTCTGCCAGCAGTTTAATAATATTGATGCCAGTTGTAACATTTGAATGTTTTAGTAGTAAGCCATGTTCTAAGCGGGATAATGTATAATGAGCCGGTGACAGTTGAAAAATAACTCCGCTGTGCGTCGGGGTTCCATTCCCTGTCGAGAGTTATTTTTTAACAGTCACCGGCTCACTATACACTTACATGTCTACTTTTGTTTGTACTGATACTGGGCATATTGGTATAATTTACTGTGAGCTGTTTGTACTGGTACTGTGCATTCTGGTATAATTATTTGCATTACTATTTGTTTTTTTTCTTCAGATAAATCTGATAATTGTTGCTCGGTCTCTTTGCTCATTTATTTAGTATAGTGTCCACACATCTTCTCATTCTACATATACATAGAGGTATACTGGTGGCTTTACAGCCTACATTTTATTGATTCTTTCTGGTCCCCACGGTCAATTTGGTCTTTGCAACAGTGCGAGCAACACTGCTGACGGTAGGTGGCGCCAAGCTAAAAAAACAAAACCCAAATCCTATCTGTTGCCTCTTTAAATCTTAAAATAAAACAGGGCAGTATCAAGCAGTCGCAGGAGACCAAGCTGCTGGGAATAGTCATTGATGAAAAATTATCCTGGAAAACACATATAAATAAGATAGTTAATAAAATGGGACATGGTATTTCTATAATAAGAAGACACAGGGCATGCCTAACTCCAAAATCAACTAGTCTAGTAATTCAAGCCTTAATTATATCAAATCTTGACTATTGCTCCGCAGTTTGGTCAAATGCAGCTGCAAATATGATTGCAAAACTACAAAAAATACAAAACAGAGCTGCACGCATTGTTCTTGGTTGTAATTTGATGTCAAGTGTCATTAAAATGCATATGAATCTTGCCTAGTTAATTGTTAGCGACAGATTAATTTATTCATTATTATTATTCATTAGAAATGTAACCATAACAAAGACTCCTCATGTATTATACCAAGAGCTATACTACAGTGCTGATAACCACGAATACATCACTAGACATGCGGCTGGCGGATACATTGCATTGCCAACTGTGAAATCTAATTTGGGTAAAAGAACTGTTGTGTACAGAGGCATGTATGAGTGGAACTTGTTTACCAGGCACATCACACAAACAAACACCAAGAACATTCAAACTGTTAGTTAAAGTTGCATGCTCTGCTTCAAGCTGAGGGCAAGTCAATGGGGGACGTGAAGGCTTTATTCTCTGAGCCAGAGCCAGCCCCCTCCTCCGTGGAGTCCATCCTCCATGCTGTCGGAGACCTGATAGATAAAACTGGAAAGCCCCCTTCAGAGAGTGGAGGATACCGGCATCTGCGCATCTTCTCAGATACTGTACCCACCCCAGCAGGAGAAGAACAGTCCAACCACTGGATGGAGCAGGCTTACCTGATGGTGGAGGAGAGTGACTGTGCACCCAAAGGAAAAGGAGAAGGATAATGGAAAACTTAAAGGGGCAGGCACTGGAAGTAGTGAAGGCTGTGCGCTCATCTGACACGGATGTCACCCCAGAAAAATGCTTGGAAGCTCTGGAAAGTGCATTTGGACTGGCGGAATCAGGAGATGATCTCTACCTCGCTTTCTGACTGCAGCGCCAACAACCTGGAGACAAACTGTCCAATTTCCTGAGGAGAATGGAGCATTGTCTGTCCAAAGTGGCGCAACGTAGTGGCCTCCCGGCCAGTAACATGGATCAAGCTCAAGTGGAGCTCGAGTGAACTGCTTAAAGGAGCAGTAGACACTGACTTGATGTTAATCCAGCTGCAACTGAGAGAATGGAAGGATAACCTGCACACATTCCTTGAGCTCCTGTGGGAGATCTGCACAGAAGAGGAATATGAAGCCTCCAGAGCTAAACTAAATCAGTCTACAGTGTGCACAGTCCATGCCCAACCACAAGCTGAAAACAAACTGTCGGAGATACAAAGCCTCAGAGCAGAGATAGAGGAAATTAAGTCAATGTTCGTTGCACTGGCTACAAAACCCCACCAAGTCACAGAAGAAAGGGGTGAGAAACCAGCACAGGTCACAGAGACTCGGCCTGATCCTGAAGTAGTCGCTCTGAGGAAGCAAGTACAACAGCTCACACAGAAAATGAACTCAAAAAAGTTCCATGCCACTGCAACCCAATCAACTGTGATGGCTGTCGGCAGCACTCCTCCTGCACCTCATACCCCAACCAGACCAGCAACTGACTCGAAGGAGTACATATGCTACTGTTGGAATCAACATATTTTTACCTCACACAGCGGCACCAAATATGTTGGGATCAGTATATTAGGTCTCACCAAGGAGCACCAAATATGTAGGGATTTAATTGGTTATCAGAATAATTAATAATTATAAATGATAATTAATAATTATGTTAAATAATGTGACTTAATTAACATTAAATCACCTCGTGGGGCACCATTCCCATAAAGATATCAGTCTCATAAAATACTTTAAACTATTAAATTGGAGTTTTGATTAATAATTAAATTAATGACAACAACCAAAATTAACAGTAACGCCTGAAGGATCTCGGAGTTCTTGACGCAGCAGAGGTTGATTCACTCTTGTGCAACATTAAACAGACAGCAGGTATGATTCCAAAGAATTATATTTATTCACAAACTAGCAAAGCACCAAAACATACAAATTCTAACTAACTATATACAAGCTTGGTGTGTATATGTGTCTGTCTATGTGTGTGTGTCTGTGTGTGTGTGTGTGTGTGTGTGAGAGAGAGAGAGAGAGAGAGAGAGAGAGAGAGAGAGAAAGAAGAGAAAGACAAAGGCGGGTGTGGTGATCAAAGAGCCGTTTGGTCTACAAAACAAAATGGCTGACAACAGAGGACTACAGATGACCGAATCAAAGCTGGCTTCAGGTTGGGGGAGGTGTTTGTCTGACCGTGTGGTCAGGACAAAGACAAAAGAAGAGAAGCGGGAACTTTGAGATGCCTGGTTGGGTGTAGCTCTGTTGAAAGCCTATTTGTTAATGAGTCTATGTCAATGTGATTTGTGTTGCAAAACAGTCTGGATTAGTGCAGAGATTGTTTAGTTGTGTGCAAGAATCTGTTTGTGAACAGATTTAGCAAACTAAACACTTAGTTTTGGCGAAGCCAACTAATCAATGACCTAACTGCAAACTATCACAACAATAACTCAATGACAGTATTAAATTACATACAACAAGTAAAACAGTCTTGCTTAGCCTGTAAAGTTGTGATAAACTATGCCCAGTTGTTACATTACCGATCCTTGAGTGGATGCGAGAAAGAGTTACTTGGTGGTGTGCTGCTTTGTTAGCCAGCAAACGAAGGCTGGGAAGGTGGTTCCAGCTGCAGTCTGTGCTGTGTCCTTTGTTCCAAAGGTGAAACTCTGAGGAAGCTGGTCTCTCAGGGTTCAGCAGAGTTAGACGCTGGGTGCTAACTCACTTGGTTCTCTTTGTTGCTGGAAAGCTAGTTGCAAACCTTGTGCTTGCACCTCTAACTTTCTGGTTCAGGTTAGAGAGTCTGTGATCAATTGCCCTCCCTTTAGTGGTTTGGGGCTACGGAGCAAGGGCCTGGGCCTCTGGGCTGTTCCAGGCCCAGCCGGAAATAGGTGTGGGCTGCTCCGCAGTTGAAGAGGCTGGAGCAAGAGAGGGATCTGTTGAACGGAGCAGACCTTCTACAGGCCTGTGACATCACAGAGTCACATGTCACTGTAAAAGTCCTGTCCAGTCAAGTTGTGAGACTTGTGTCTCACTGAGGTGTGAGGTGAGATCTCCTGTGGAGATGGGTGTCACATAGCTCTCTTTGTTGGAAGACAAAGAGCATGCAGAGGAAAAAGCCTTCAAATGTGCCGTTTAGATTTTACCAAATGATCTCTGTGGTCCTGTGAATCCCAACACTACCACTGTGGGGAGAATGGACATGTGGCAGCAAAGTGCAGAAATCCTGAGAATCCAAGCAAAGTAATACAGAAGCTAGCTGAAGCTCTCAAAAGGGCCAAAGGTCACAACCCAGAGTCTGACAGTCCTGCTGCTAAAGCTCATGTAAACGCCACAGTTAAGAAGAGTGCATTGCGCAACTTTAAGCCACCAGACCTGCCAGAAGGCTTGATAGGGCCCCTGTCCATGGAGCCGTTAAAGGTCAATGGACACATGTGTGACGTGCTGTTAGACAACAGTTGTAATTGGTCCACGCTTTTGTTACCTCTAGGCTGGATTACTGTAACTCTCTATTATCAGGTAGCTCTAGTAAGTCCTTAAAAACTCTCCAGCTAATTCAGAATGCAGCAGCACATGTACTAACAGGAACTAAGAAACGTGATCATATTTCTCCTGTTTTAGCTTCTCTGCACTGGCTCCCTGTAAAATCCAGAATTGAATTTAAAATCCTACTGTTAACTTATAAAGCTCTAAATGGTCAAGCTCCGTCATATCTTAGAGAGCTCATAGTGTCATATTGTCCCACCAGAACACTGCGCTCTGAGAACGCATGGTTACTCGTGGTCCCTAAAGTCTCCAAAAGTAGATCAGGAGCCAGAGCCTTCAGCTATTAGGCTCCTCTCCTGTGGAATCATCTTCCTGTTACGGTCCGGGAGGCAGACACCGTCTCCACATTTAAGACTAGACTTAAGACTTTCCTCTTTGATAAAGCTTATAGTTAGGGCTGGCTCAGGCTTGCCCTGTACCAGCCCCTAGTTAGGCTGACTTAGGCCTAGTCTGCCGGAGGACCCCCCTATAATACACCGGGCACCTTCTCTCCTTCTCTCTCTCTCTCTCTCTCTCGTATTCTATTACTGCATCTTCCTAACTCGGCCATTCTGGATGTCACTAACTCGGCTTCTTCTCCGGAGCCTTTGTGCTCCACTGTCTCTCAGATTAACTCATATCGCAACGGTGCCTGGACAGCGTGACGTGTGTGGTTGTGCTGCTGCCGTGGTCCTGCGAGATGCCTCCTGCTGCTGCTGCCATCATTAGTCATTAGTCATACTTCTACTGTTATTATACACATATGACTATTTTCACACATGTATACTGCCAGATATTAATACATACTTTCAACATATTGTACCACAGTAGCCAGAACTATAACTATAATATTATTACTTTCAACAATGTTGTTGTAAGCTACTGTCATTACCTGCATCTCTCTCTCTCTCTCTCTCTCTCTCTCTCTCTCTCTGTGTCTCATTGTGTCATGTGGATTACTGTTAATTTGTTATGCTGATCTGTTCTGTACGACATCTATTGCACGTCTGTCCATCCTGGAAGAGGTATCCCTCCTCATTTGCTCTTCCTGAGGTTTCTACCGTTTTTTTCCCCGTTAAAGGGTTTTTTGGGGGGAGTTTTTCCTTATCCGCTGCGAGGGTCATAAGGACAGAGGGATGTCGTATGCTGTAAAGCCCTGTGAGGCAAATTGTGATTTGTGATATTGGGCTTTATAAATAAAATTGATTGATTGATTGATTGATTGATTGATTAGACAACGGCTCACATGTAAGCATAATCTTTGAGTCCTGGTATAAGCAGTACCTGTCAGATGTCCCCATCAACCCTGTGAGCAGTTTAGATATTTGGGGCCTGAGTGACTCTAGTTATCCTTACCTAGGTTATGTAGTGGTAGATATGAAGTTTACAAAGAAAGTAGCTGGAATTCCCACCACCATGTCAGTCCTAGCCTTAGTTTGTCCTGACACCTGTTCATCCAGACACCTGTGATCATTGGCACCAAAGCCAAAGCCAGCCTTCCAAAACGTCTTGCTCAGCTGTGTGAAGATGCAACTGGAGTGTACATGGCTCGAACCCTGGGCATCCACAGCTCTTATCCAGAATGAGTCCCTCAAGGACACAACCATACCTGTCGGAACCATTCTCGGCAGTCTGTGCCACACTGATGTAGTCACAGCAGTATCAAAACAACTGTCAGTCTCAGAGGACTTTGACAGCAGTCTGATTGACTTCAGAGACTCACCTGTTCCTGAAGAGTGGAAAGCAAGACTCGGACAAAAGCTGTCTGAGAGAGCAGACACCTTCTCTCTACACAAACTGGATGTGGGATTGGCAAAAGGAGTGGAGCATCCGCCTGTCAGACACAAGACCCTTCTGTGAGCGATCCAGAAACATCGCACCTGCAGATATCGACGATGTGAGGCGACATATCCAGAGGCTGCTGGCGGCCGGCATTATCAAGGAGTCCAGAAGCCCATGTGCTTCACCGATAGTCGTCGTCAGAAAGAAAAATGGAGAGATCCGGATGTGTATCGATTACTGTGCACTGAACAGCCACACTGTCCCTGACCAGTACACCACGCCCCGGATTGACAAGGCTCTGGACTGTCTTTCTGGCAGCAAGTGGTTCTCCGCCCTGGATTTGCGGAGCAGCTAATACCAAATAGCCATGACAGAGGAGGACAAGTCCTAGACCGACTCCGAGAAGTTGGGCTCAAAATCTCACTCAACAAATGCCACTTTTGTCAGACAAAGGTCAAATATGTGGGTCACATCGTCTCTGCTGATGGCGTCGCTGCAGATCCTGGCAAGATCGAGGCCGTCACTGCCTGACCCAGACCCAGCAACCTAAAGACACTGCAGTCATTCTTGGGTTTGTGTGGATATTATCGCAGATTCATCCACAACTACTCACCCATCGTCTGTCCCCTAACAGAGCTAACAAAGGGGTATGCCCCCACCCAGCGTGGGAAGAAACCTGGAAAGGGAAAAGGAAAAAGTGAGGTCTACCTGGATGAGCGAGAACCCTTCGGAGAGAGATGGGACCAGTCGTGCACTCAGGCCTTAGAGAAAATCAAACACTGCCTCACCAATGCCCCAGTCCTGGTGTTCGCTGACCACAGCAAACCGTACACCTTGCATGTGAATGCTAGTCTGGCTGGACTCGGCACAGTGCTCTATCAGGAGTACCCAGAAGGCCTGAGGCCAGTGGCCTTTGCCAGCCGAAAGCTGAGCTCCTCAGAAAAGAACTATCCCATCAACCAGCTTGAGTTCTTGTTGCTGAAGTGGACAATCATTGAAAAGTTTCACGACTATCTATATGGAGCCTATTTCACTGTGCATACAGACAACAATCCTCTGATGTACGTCCTCACCACTGCAAAGCTCAATGCGACTGGGCATCATTGGCTGTCAGACTTGTCAGTTTACAACTTCGACATCATCTACAGACCTGGCTGAAATAACATTGACGCAGACCTCCTGTCAAGGCTGGAACCCAGAGGAGAGGACCCGGACTGGAAGAGCATACCTCAGTCCGGTGTCAAGTCAATCTGCCAGCAAGTTGGTGTCCTTAGCTCGTCCCAAGCCTCACCCAGGTATGCGGAACAGCTTGGAGTCTCCCCTGAATGTGTGCCCGGCATATACGCTTTCCCCACATGCATGCACCTGAACACTCTGGGACAGCTATCCAGACAAGAACTCATCATAGCTCAAGGCCAAGATCCTGTGATAGGAGCGACGATTCATGCAGTGCAGCATGGTGAGTGGCCTAAGGATGTAGTGCCTACTCCAGAGGTCTTGTCCATGAAGAAAGAAATGGGGAGGTTAGTCATGAAGAATGGCCTCCTTCACCGCCTGAGCAAGAGCCACTCAGGAGAGAACAGTGAGCAGCTCGTGCTACCAGCTGAGTTCAGACCAGTGGTCTTGAAGTCCATGCATGACGACTTAGGTCATTTGGGAGCAGAGAGGACTACGGATATGATAAGAAGCCGCTTCTACTGGCCAAAGATGGCTGCCAATGTGGAGCAGTGCGTGAAAAGCTGCAGAGAGTGCATTCTAAGGAAAAGGCCAAGCCACAAAGCCGCCCCGTTGCACCAAATACTCAGTGCTGGACCACTGGACCTCGTCTGTATTGACTTCCTGTCCATGGAGCCGGATTCTAAAGGAATCAGCAATGTGTTGGTCATAACGGACCACTTCAAAAGATATGCCCAGGCCTTCCCGACCAAAAATCAAAAGGCCCTCACCGTCACCAAAATACTAGTGGAGAAGTTCTTTGTGCACTATGGACTGCCCACTCAAATCCATTCTGACCAAGGACGAGACTTTGAGTCCCGACTGATCAAAGGGCTGCTGAGGATGATGGGCATACGGAAATCCCAAACAACCCCCTACCACCCACAGGGTGATCCACAGCCGGAAAGGTTCAACCGGACCATACTGTCCATGCTGGGCACACTAAACCAAGAAAAGAAACGGCACTGGAGCCAGCATGTCGTACACCTGGTAGGATCTGCAGAAGGCTTACCAGATGAAAACCCACCTCCACAACAAAAGGGCGTACGAAGAGAGAGTGAGGTGTCAAAACATAGAGCCTGGAGACAGAGTGCTACTCAAAAACCTTGCCCTCAAAGGGAAACACAAGCTGGAGAATCTATGGTGTGAGACTCCATATGTTGTCACAGAGAAGATGCCAAACCTGCCTGTCTTCAAAGTGAAACCTGAGAAAGGAAATTCAGATTAAAATTAAGATTAGGAACACCTAGATGCAGTCAGCTCATGCTACACCCGTTATGTTGTTGAATTAAAGTTCAGTTTATTGAGTCTGCTGAGGACGTCAGATGTTTAGAAGGGGGAGGGTGTAGCCCAGTGGATATTGTGAGCTATTGATAATCAGTTCATAAATAGCTGATAGATAAATAAGTTAAACAAATAAGATTATATTACATTAAATAAATAAAATACAGCTCATTTCATGGTGTTTTACAATGAGTAAATATGTGTTAAAAGAGCTATATGTAAGAAATCTAAAGCAAATAGTCAGAAAATCATCCTAATATGTCACAGAGACTAAGGAATAATGTTCATATAACATACTGATCTCACCGACAACAATAGTACGGCCAGAATATTTGCATCTAAAAAAAATGTTTTTTTTTCAATCAATTAATCAATCAATCAATCAATCAATCAATCAAACTTTATTTATATAGCGCCTTTCATACATCAAAAATGCAACCCCAAAGCACTTTACAAACTAAAAACATACAACAACAAAAAAAAAATATTACAAATATTGAAAGAGAGGTGTCGCAGCACAGACACTGGGGGGCGTGCACGCAGCCACATTTGGGCGCATCGCATCATCCTCCAATGCTACATTGCGACGAAGGGAGGGAGAGGGGGAGGGAGCCAAGAAGGCGTTGAGTTGGAGGGGGTGTGTGTGCTATATGTGTCTCCGTGTGTGTATGTGTAAGTCCTTGTACTTCATCTCCACTCAGTCCCAACCCATTGTCTCTGCCATCTGATAACTGATGACGAAGACACGGCCGTTGCCGTGGAGACGACCTCGGAGAGTTCTGATCCAGAAACAAAGTTCACAGGAGGAGGGGGTGGTGGGGGGGAGATGGGGCCGGAGCATCTTGTCTGCATAACATACAGGAGAGTGGAGAGGTAAACGGCCTTGGGAGAGCTGGTTATCTCGGAGAGCCAATGAAGATAACAATTGTTTTAGGTCAGGCCGACGCTGCAATTTTTTCGTCTGCCGTTGAGTCTCTCTGAGTCTCCTGGTGGCTTGCTTCCAACATGTCCGAATTGGTGGCCAGTTTCAGCCGAGCCGAGCTGACAATTCTCCAAGTTGGCATCCATCTTGCGAAGGAGTTCAGGAATCGCATCCAGCTTGCGACTGAACTCAAATATCGCTTGAGTCTGAGTGTTGACAGCCCTGCACATTTCCTCAGTCATGACGGGCAGCTTCTCGATTGCCAAAAGTGCTGCCAACGTCTTCTGAACTTTGCGATAGATCAGGAAGCTGCTAACTCCAAACAGCAGAATGCCTGTTATCATAATTCCAATTATGTAGACGTCTTCAACATCCTCAACGGAAAGGATCGACAGGCACACGATCCTCCACTTCTCCCAGGAGTCATATATCCGGCTGCAAATGTTCCATCAGGGCAGGCGGGCTCTCCTTTGCCCAGTCTCCTTGTCGAGAAAATTTGGTCAATTGCGTTGAGAGACCAGCTAATCAAATCCATGGTATTAGTTTTCGGATAGAAATGCAGAGAGAGGCTCCGATAGATCAGACAGAGACAGCACAAGACAAAGAGCAGCAAGCAGGGCAGATAGGGGCAGGGAGGGAGCGAGAGAAAAAGCATCCGTCTTCGTTGAGAGCCAGAAAGAATCATGTTTATGTTTTGAATTTGTGTTTTGGCCTGTTGCACCACCCACCGCCGTCTACCAGTCACGCAGTCAGTAGAGTCTCAGCATCAGTTACAGTTACGACTGAGCTACAGCAGCACGGCAAGCAGCATTAGCAGTGTCCCAGCATGAGCAGCTGGCTTCTCCTCAGCTGTATCCCGGCAGCAGCGTTAGCAGCAGAGAAGCCGGACTTGCTCGAACGGTCCGCTGGAAAACCGAAGATCAAGGACGCGGTGACACAGCCCTGCCACGGCAGCCGCCCGTGGGCAAACAAATAAGTCTCCAGCGTGCCGCTGTCCAGCAACCTCGAATCTGTAGGGGAGAGGGGGCGGCAGTATTTTGAATTTGAGTGCAGTAACTATTTTGGCCACATTCTTACATACAGCGCCTTTAATATGTGCAAGTTAAAAGCTCTATCTAACGTGAGTTCATATATGAGCATGGTTTACTTGACGTTTACATGGTACACTTGTTGCCAGACTTACAGCCTATCTTGTTTGATGCAAAATATCATTCATTCTTTTCTTGGATTGTTATTGGGTACGTCTGTAATATTTAGCCAATCTAAATCTATTCTGAGGTAGAGGGGCAGGACTAAGATCGAAGATGTTAGGTCGTGTGAGGTAAAACAGCAGAACGCTTGAGGACATGGCTGAGGGAAGCTGCTCTCTCTACTGTGAGTTGTATGTGCATGGACCAATGGCCAGTTATTCCATTGGATGTATGTACTTATTGGATCTATCAGAGGTAACTACATGTTCCTTGTGATGTTTTATAAACTATAACTGTCCGTTGTAGTGTTCAACAAATATTGTAGCTAATCGCGGCTAGCGGCTAGCCTAGCTAGCATAGTGACATTAGCTAACTGTGTGTTGCTAACGGTAACATAAGTTGAGTGACAGGTTCTTTCTAGTTCAAATCGAAATGGTGTTGGCACTTTGTAGCTCAGACTGTCCTGTTGATTCAGGAGTCGGACAGTTGAGGTCAAGTTTGAGAGATCAGGAAAACCCTCCGGTGGACATCTAGAGACTGGTTTCCTGTCCCGCTGCTGTGCCTTGGACTGTGATGGCTCTTTGCGCCCTGTGTCCCTCATATTCTCCTGCGTTTTTATTGGAAGCTACACATTTATTAATTTGTTGAATTGAATGGGAGTTTAGGCTTTGAGCCAATACATTTGTTTATATAAATATGATACTGTGACACTGTATATTCATTATTATTGTCATTGTCCTTTTGATAATATACCTTCAAATCCTTTATTCTAGCATCGTGTTAATAAATACCTACCTTTTGGTATTATTGGATTTAAAGTAAATGTGTTGCATCGTAGATATTTAAATTAGACTATTCATTTTGGTTATAGAAATACATAAATAGATTTAAAGGTTTAAAAAGGAAGTCATTCATACTACTTCCACACTGTTCCACACAGTTAATGGAGGCACCGCCAATAGTCATAATTTAAGTTAAGAAACATGTGGTATTAGTTTAAACAGTTTATTGATTCAGGTAATAGCGGCACTTATTTAAAGCAGAACCCAGGCCCCGCCCACATGGGAGGGTGTTACATACATTTATAAATTATATATTAAATCAGAAGACAATTTTAACCATTATTAAAAAGATACTACATATACTAACTGCTTACCCTTCCTTCTTACACCTGACCCTGTATGCTCTTCTACTTCTTCTCCTCTCCTGACCATCACACTCACACATACACACACACACATACAAGCAAACCTGACCAACAGTGCACTATCGAGTTACATTTGCCAACAGTGGACTTCAGTTTCTGGGCATTTTAAAAATACAAAAATAGAATTGAACATTAACTTTTAAGCTCTTTTACCATAATATTACTGCAAATGTGCTTTTTAATTTTTTTTAAAGAAATTGCCAAGAGGGGACTTTTATCCTTGAGCGATGTCTACCTCTCAAAGAGGGGACCTCCATATGCTTCACTGTAACTGTCTGTGCTCAGTCTTTCACAGTGTTTGTTTACTGCAAAGACTTTCTTTGTTTCTTTCAAAAACAGATTTCACTTTAATGTTATCACTATTTACACATTTCTCTGTGATACACATATTAAAACAATCATGAAGATATTTTTTAATTTCAATTTCTAAATGTTTCTTGGGGGAATTCATATTCTTCTGTGTTGTGGTCATTTTTATGACCTGTATGTGATGGATTATAGAGAGAGCTCCCTTCCTCCTATGGTTTATATCTTATTTGTATATCCTTTAAATAATGTAAGTAGAGAAAAAACATTTGTCAATCTAAGATAGGTTTTGAAGCATGCATCTACTACACTTTGCTGTGGCTGTTCAGGCATCTTCAGGGCATTCATTTCAGACTCATTCATGAGGTCAGATGAAATTCTAAAAATTCTAAATTTTTTTTTTTTTTTTTTTTTTAAGGATAATGTGCTGATTTGCTCTTGTGTTCTTACTCATGAATAATTACGTGTAAATGTTGGCTTCTGTCAGTTTTGACAGTACAAGAGGGGACCCTCTAGTACAATCTGTAGTGAGTATACAATGAATTTTCTTGAAAATACACATTATGTAGAAATCTTGCATTGCATGAATCTATCTTGAAGAGAAAAACTAATCTATTTGGGTATGAATCACAGATCCCATACTGTAGTCAAAAATGTGATATTTTCACTAACTGCTAATGCCTCTCTCAGATCCATCATAAAAAGACCTCATAGGGTGCTGAAATATTCAGTGTCTTGATGGAGTTAACCTTAATCCTCTCTCGGAATCAAAACAACAGGATGCAGACCTTTAAAGAAGACTTCATTTATGGAATCTTGTTTTGAAGTTTGACTCTATAACAAAAAAGATAGATTTTATATATTGACTCAAGTCCCTTTTGCTTGTACAAAATGACACAAGTCCCGCTTGAATATGATGCAGCGACATACACACTTCTTCATGGATGTGAATAAAGTGTCTGGCTCCTGTGAACAATATTGAAGTTAAAATGAATGACTTAAGATGTAAGATTTGCAGGAAATGTCACCCAAGCCTGCATGACCATGCAAGTTCAAGTAGACCACAGACATTACATCAAATATCAACCTGGAAAACTTAGGTCTCTCATGTTGATAAAAGTCAACTCTTATGCTCAAATGACACTGACTTACAAAAATTACTGCTTAAAAGTTTTTATCTTACAATGTATCTAATACAAAGGATGGAAAAATATTATTGCAGCATGTCAGTAGAAGAAAAACAAAGTTCATTTTCTTAATTGAAGGACCGTGTCAATTAAATTGTGTTGTGCTTGAAATAATGAAATGGGCACTGAAATATTCAGTGTCTTGATGGAGTTAACCTTAATCCTCTCTCAGAATCAAAACAACAGGATGCAGACCTTTAAAGAAGACTTCATTTATGGAATCTTGTTTTGAAGTTAGACTCTATAACAAAACCGTAGATTTTATATATTGACTCAAGTCCCCTTTTTGCTTGTACAAAATGACACAAGTCCCCGCTTGAATATGATGCAGCGACATACACACTCCTTCATGGATGTGAATAAAGTGTCTGGCTCCTGTGAACATTATTGAAGTTAAAATGAATGATTTAAGATGTAAGATTTGCAGAAAATGTCACCCAAGCCTGCATGACCAAACAAAAAAGATAGATTTTATGTTTTTAGGTGTTTTGAGGAAATGAAGAGGAGACACACCAAAGGGAGGGATGTATCGATACACTAATACTGCATAGATTATTTTTTTTTCCGATTCACGTTCATTTTTTTACAGATAAAGGCTGTCTGAAGTGATGCACTCACATCTTACATTAAAGTCTGATGCATGAGTGAATCTTTACACTCTATTGACATTGACTGACAACAGTTACTTCTGATATCTTAGCGTATCTACTACCAAGGACAAGGAAATATTGTTGCAGTCTGTCATTATAAGAAACACAAACTTAATTTTCTAAATTCAGGCACTGTGTCATTTAACTTGTCTTGTGTTTGTGTTATGGTAATGATGAGCATTGAAAGGTTCAGTGTCTGTCATGATGGAGTTAACCATTGTATAGATGGACTGAAGTCCCCTCTTTGTTTGAACAAAACGACACAGGTCCACTGTTGATTACTATCAAGCGATATTCACACTCCCTCATGGATCTAGATCTGAAATATAACAGAGATGATTTTTTTTTTTTAAATATATTTTTGGGGCATTTATGCCTTTAATGCACAGGACAGGTAAGTATGAAAAGGGGAGAGAGAGAGGGGATGACATGCAGCAAAGGGGCACAAGCTGGATTTGAACCCGGGCCGCTGCGGCAACAGCCTTGTACATGGGGCGCCTGCTCTACCACTAAGCCACCGACACCCCAACAGAGATGAATTTTATGAACATACTCCAAATTATCAGATATTTAAGTATATGTGTTTAATACCTAGCTGTCTACAGGTTTGATAGGCTACATTATGCTGTCAGAGAAAATGATATGTTTTGCCATGGGAATATGGAAAATGTTTGGTCTTGTTTGCTATGAGCAAAATTTGCTAAAGTTTTTTTGTAATTAATTAATCAATTAATTGATCATTAATGTTACCAGTGTTCAATTGAGGAAAGTGCTTAAAATTGTCAACCCTAGTCAATAGCCTGCTACAGTGCATCTATGCATGTAGACTCTTTATTATATATTTACATTTATGATTACACATTTCATCCAGTAACATTCACACACTGCTTTTTAGGAAGTTACACATGTTTTATGTTCACATCATCAACTGAAATTAAAACTGCCTCTGATCAGTGAATGGACTGGGGGGGGGGGGGTGTAATTCTGTGACACTGAATCTCTGACAATCAGTATCAGACCTGGATTGTCTGCGGTGTGGGGGATGGTCTCCTGTTGTGAACGATGGTCGTTGGAGTCTTTTCACCCTGGGCTTCAGGTTGGAAATTTAAGTCTCCAAACTTTGAAGACTTGGTTGACTTTAAAATGGTACAAATCATGTATGGAGCAGAAAAGAAAAAAATAAAACAATCAAACAAACAAAAACCAATCACAGTTATTACATGGAAGCTTCAGGCCAAATCTAAAGTGTCTGTCCAAAAATTTATACACAGAAATTTTCTAGTGCATATCCATATTAAATTCATCATTATATATTTGATCCTCACCACTGAGATGAGAAAATATATATATTTAAAATTTAAAACACCATTGTTGTGAGGAACTGAAAACATGTAGAACATTCTGTTTGTTTAAACAAAGGTTTAAAAATAACATGCTGCATAAATATGACAATAGATGATGAGAGAGTAACATTGGCATAGTGAGGGAAAGGGTACAGGAACTGCCAGGATGTATAGTGTCTTTTGTTTGTCATAGTTTTCAGTCATGTGACATGCATGGTGACCTGGAGGGCAAAACAATGGGCCAACATAGCGGCTCAAACTGGAGTCTCCGTAGGCACGCAGCTCAAGCCAGTACAATTTCCTTATGTTTCAAGCCACAAATATTTGAAGAAGGGCTGTGGCATATCATACCATCCACGATAACCATGGTATAAATTTTACTTCATAAAAGTGTCATCTTCCAATATCACTGATATAGCAATGTGTTCCGCAGTGCACACAGCAACAACACAAGTCCAAACATGTTTTAAGGCCAAAGCGCTTTGAAGTATACCCATTGTTGAGCATCAAATGAGCAACTGAGAATAAATAATATTTTAGCTAACAAACTTGAAGGCCAAGGTGAAAAGACTCTAACGACCATCGTTCACAACAGGAGACCATCCCCCACACCGCAGACAATCCAGGTCTGATACTGATTGTCAGAGATTCAGTGTCACAGAATAGCACCCACCAGTCCATTCACTCATCAGAGGCAGTTTTATGTTCACATCATCAACTGAAATTACAACATGTGTAACCTGAATGATCTGCAAAATGAAAACATAGTAATAATATATATTGACGTAGCATATAAATAACTAAATGTATTTATTGGAGCATGTAAGCTTCAAAAACTAGCTTGAGTACTGATTTTGCAAACTTCTACCTTTATGGATATTTTACAACTACAAGGAGTTTTCAGTTGCTTATGAAACAGTCTCAATGTGTTTCTACAGAATCCTGCCTAACAAAGAAAACTCAGGAAAGACTAGATTGTGGATTTATGCCATTAAACATACCATGTTGTCTCTGGAGGGCAAACAGTGGCAGCTGTCTCTAAAATTAACTATAATTCTTGGATTACTGATAGATAGCTAACATTAATTAATTAGTACTCCCTTTGCTTTAACACTGAAGAATTTCTTGTCCTTTGACTCCCAAACAGCAGCACAATTGATCCATCCAGGAAAATACGTATGACTGTCCATACTTTTGTACGCTTTCATCCTGGCAGCAGTGTAAGTTGAGGGATTTTTTTGTCCATGCCTTTTTTAAAATTCCATTTAGGCAAAATAATGGGCCAACATGGCGGCTCAAACTGGAGTCCCCGTAGGCACGCAGCTCAAGCCAGTACAATTTCCTTATGTTTCAAGCCACAAATATTTGAAGAAGGGCTGTGGCATATCATACCATCCATGATAACCCTGGTATAAATTTTACTTCATAAAAGTGTCATCTTCCAATATCACTGATATAGCAATGTGTTCCGCAGTGCACACAGCAACAACACAAGTCCAAACATGTTTTAAGGCCAAAGCGCTTTGACGTATACCCATTGTTGAGCATCAAATGAGCAACTGAGAATAAATAATATTTTAGCTAACAAACTTGAAGGCCAAGGTGAAAAGACTCTAACGACCATCGCTCACAACAGGAGACCATCCCCCACACCGCAGACAATCCAGGTCTGATACTGATTGTCAGAGATTCAGTGTCACAGAATAGCACCCACCAGTCCATTCACTGATCAGAGGCAGTTTTATGTTCACATCATCAACTGAAATTACAACATGTGTAACCTGAATGATCTGCAAAATGAAAACATAGTAATAATATATATTGACGTAGCATATAAATAACTAAATGTATTTATTGGAGCATGTAAGCTTCAAAAACTAGCTTGAGTACTGATTTTGCAAACTTCTACCTTTATGGATATTTTACAACTACAAGGAGTTTTCAGTTGCTTATGAAACAGTCTCAATGTGTTTCTACAGAATCCTGCCTAACAAAGAAAACTCAGGAAAGACTAGATTGTGGATTTATGCCATTAAACATACCATGTTGTCTCTGGAGGGCAAACAGTGGCAGCTGTCTCTAAAATTAACTATAATTCTTGGATTACTGATAGATAGCTAACATTAATTAATTAGTACTCCCTTTGCTTTAACACTGAAGAATTTCTTGTCCTTTGACTCCCAAACAGCAGCACAATTGATCCATCCAGGAAAATACATATGACTGTCCATACTTTTGTATGCTTTCATCCTGGCAGCAGTGTAAGTTGAGAAATTTTTTGTCCATGCCTTTTTTAAAATTCCATTTAGCTTTTCTATGAAATAAAAATTTATACCATGGTTATCGTGGATGGTATGATATGCCACAGCCCTTCTTCAAATATTTGTGGCTTGAAACATAAGGAAATTGTACTGGCTTGAGCTGCTCACGGAGACTCCAGTTTGAGCCGCTATGTTGGCCCATTGTTTTGCTCCTCCAGGTCACCACGCATGTCACGTGACTGAAAACTATAACAAACAAAAGACACTATACATCCTGGCAGTTTCTGATTTTCCCTCACTATGCAATGTTACTCTCTCATCATCTATTGTCATATTTATGCAGCATGTTATTTTTTTAAGATATTTTGGGCTTTAGCCTTTAATGTATAGGACAGACAAGTGTGAAGGGGGAGAGAGAAATGTGACACGCAGCAAAGGGCCACAGGCTGGAGTCGAACCCAGACCGCTGTGGCAACAGCCCTGCACATGGGGCGCCTGCTCCACCACCAAGCCAGACCCATGCAGCATGTTATTTTAAACCTTTGTTTAAACAAACGGAATGTTCTACATGTTTTCAGTTCCTCACGACAATGGTGTTTTAAATTTTAAGTATATATATTTACTCATCTCAGTGGTGAGGATCAAATATATAATGATGAATTTAATATGGATATGCACTGAGACTTTCTGTGTATACATTTTTTGGACAGACACTTTAGATTTGGCCTGAAGCTTCCATGTAATAACTGTGATTGGTTTTGTTTGTTTGATTGTTTTATTTTTTTCTTTTCTGCTCCATACATGATTTGTACCAATTTCCTAAAGTCAAGCCAAAATCTTCAAAGTTTGTGAGCATATCATACCATCCATGATAGCACCTGGTATACAATTTTACTTCATAACTAAGTGTCACCTTATGCACTGATATAGCAATGTCTTAGTCACTCTGAATCAGAAACAACATCTTGTCTAAACTAGTGTTTTAAGGCCAAAGCGCTTTGAAGTATACCCATTGTTGAGCATCAAATGAGCAACTGAGAATAAATAATATTTTAGCTAACAAACCTGAAGCCCAAGGTGAAAAGACTCTAACGACCATCGTTCACAACAGGAGACCATCCCCCACACCGCAGACAATCCAGGTCTGATACTGATTGTCAGAGATTCAGTGTCACAGAATAGCACCCACCAGTCCATTCACTGATCAGAGGCAGTTTTATGTTCACATCATCAACTGAAATTAAAACATGTGTAACTTCCTAAAAAGCAGTGTGTGAATGTTACTGGATGAAATGTGTAATCATAAATGTAAATATATAATAAAGAGTCTACATGCATAGATGCACTGTAGCAGGCTATTGACTAGGGTTGACAATTTTAAGCACTTTCCTCAATTGAACACTGGTAACATTAATGATCAATTAATTGATTAATTAATTACAAAAAAACTTTAGCAAATTTTGCTCATAGCAAACAAGACCAAACATTTTCCATATTCCCATGGCAACACATCATTTTCTCTGACAGCATAATGTAGCCTATCAAACCTGTAGACAGCTAGGTATTAAACACATATACTTAAATATCTGATAATTTGGAGTATGTTCATAAAATTCATCTCTGTTGGGGTGTCGGTGGCTTAGTGGTAGAGCAGGCGCCCATGTACAAGGCTGTTGCCGCAGCGCCCGGGTTCAAATCCAGCTTGTGCCCCTTTGCTGCATGTCATCCCTCTCTCTCCCCTTTTCATACTTACCTGTCCTGTGCATTAAAGGTATAAATGCCCCAAAAATATATTTAAAAAAATCATCTCTGTTATATTTCAGATCTAGATCCATGAGGGAGTGTGAATATCGCTCGATAGTAATCAACAGTGGACCTGTGTCGTTTGTTCAAACAAAGAGGGACTTCAGTCCATCTATACAATGGTTAACTCCATCATGACAGACACTGAACCTTTCAATGCTCATCATTACCATAACACAAACACAAGACAAGTTAAATGACACAGTGCCTGAATTTAGAAAATTAAGTTTGTGTTTCTTATAATGACAGACTGCAACAATATTTCCTTGTCCTTGGTAGTAGATACGCTAAGATATCAGAAGTAACTGTTGTCAGTCAATGTCAATAGAGTGTAAAGATTCACTCATGCATCAGACTTTAATGTAAGATGTGAGTGCATCACTTCAGACAGCCTTTATCTGTAAAAAAAAAAAATGAACGTGAATTGGAAAAAAAAATAATCTATGCAGTATTAGTGTATCGATACATCCCTCCCTTTGGTGTGTCTCCTCTTCATTTCCTCAAAACACCTAAAAACATAAAATCTATCTTTTTTGTTTGGTCATGCAGGCTTGGGTGACATTTTCTGCAAATCTTACATCTTAAATCATTCATTTTAACTTCAATAATGTTCACAGGAGCCAGACACTTTATTCACATCCATGAAGGAGTGTGTATCGCTGCATCATATTCAAGCGGGACTTGTGTCATTTTGTACAAGCAAAAAGGGACTTGAGTCAATATATAAAATCTATCTTTTTTGTTATAGAGTCAAACTTCAAAACAAGATTCCATAAATGAAGTCTTCTTTAAAGGTCTGCATCCTGTTGTTTTGTTTCTGAGAGAGGATTAAGGTTAACTCCATCAAGACACTGAATATTTCAGTGCCCATTTCATTATTTCAAGCACAACACAATTTAATTGACACGGTCCTTCAATTAAGAAAATGAACTTTGTTTTTCTTCTGCTGACATGCTGCAATAATATTTTTCCATCCTTTGTATTAGATACATTGTAAGATAAAAACTTTTAAGCAGTAATTTTTGTAAGTCAGTGTCATTTCGAGCATAAGAGTTGACTTTTATCAACGTGAGAGACCTAAGTTTTCCAGGTTGATATTTGATGTAATGTCTGTGGTCTACTTGAACTTGCATGGTCATGCAGGCTTGGGTGACATTTCCTGCAAATCTTACATCTTAAGTCATTCATTTTAACTTCAATATTGTTCACAGGAGCCAGACACTTTATTCACATCCATGAAGAAGTGTGTATGTCGCTGCATCATATTAAGCGGGACTTGTGTCATTTTGTACAAGCAAAAAGGGACTTGAGTCAATATATAAAATCTATCTTTTTTGTTATAGAGTCAAACTTCAAAACAAGATTCCATAAATGAAGTCTTCTTTAAAGGTCTGCATCCTGTTGTTTTGATTCGAGAGAGGATTAAGGTTAACTCCATCAAGACACTGAATATTTCAGCACCCTATGAGGTCTTTTATGATGGATCTGAGAGAGGCATTAGCAGTTAGTGTAAATATCACATTTTTGACTACAGTATGGGATCTGTGATTCATACCCAAATAGATTAGTTTTTCTCTTCAAGATAGATTCATGCAATGCAAGATTTCTACATAATGTGTATTTTCAAGAAAATTCATTGTATACACAATTCATACAAATACAAACATACAAATACAAATCAAAGTGTATTCCTATAAATACAGCTTTTTTAAGTCTCCCTTTCTTCAGATTTTTAAGTACTTATTCTATTATCCTATAGATTTGGGTTAAGCACAAAGTCACTTTCAAAAAATGACCTAATTGACATCCAGTGCTTGTGAAAAGTAGGAAGAGGAAGGTTTTCCTTTTTGACTGAAAAGTTTTATATGACCACTCTGATGCCCACTTAAAGTCTGATAAAAGTTATACTAGTTGTTTTCTTTATTCTGATTATTATTCTGCTGCTCTCTGGATGGCCCTTCAGTTTAATATAGTCTAAAGCTTGAAATTAGCTAGTAAAGGATATTCACCAAAGTTGGGCCTTCATGATTTGCTACAAAAATAAAACATATCATGGTTCAAGAGGGTATTATAAGTATTGTTAATTTGACTTGACTTTTTAATTCATCCATGCTGGAGTATGATTATCGCTCTATGCTATCCAAGAGGGAACTTGTGTCATTCTGTGCCAGCAAATAGTGGACTTGTTGTGGACCTGTTGTTTCATAAAGTAATAATATACAAAACAAAGTGTATTCTTATAAATACTGCTTTTAAAAAAACTTTCCTTTCTTTTGATTTTTTAGTATTTATTCTGTTATCCTATGGTTGTAGGTCAGCACAAAGTCACTTTCAAAACTGAGCTGATTGACATCCAGTGCTTGGGAAAACTAGGAAGAGGAGGGCTTTCCTTTTTGACTGACAAGTTTTAAATGTCCACTCTGATGTCCACTAAAAGTCTGATAAAAAGTCTGAAGCCTGGCTATTTTATTTCTATGACTATTGTGGTTGTTTTTTTCCTTTGTGTTTGTGTGTTTCTTTGTGTTCCTTGAAATTAGTTAGTAAACAAATTCACCAAAGTTGGGCCTTCATGATTTGTTACAAAATTAAAACATATCATGGTTCAAGAGGCTATTATGTAGAGATTTTTATATCTTTCTCATAAGTATTACTAATTTGACTAATTTCATTAATTCATCCATGCTGGAGTGTGATTATCGCTCTATGCTATCCAAGAGGGAACTTGTGTCATTCTTTGCCAGCAAATAGTGGACTTGTGTTGTTTCATAAAGTATAATCATATGTGTGTAGAGTGAGCACAAAATTACATCACATTCTTGTTTAGTTTTAATTTTCTACCACTGAATAGTTAGTGATTATTGAAAATAATGTAAAGTGGTGTACAATTGTATTGAAAAATTATTGACATTGAGTGCCTGTGAAAACGAGGTCAGGTGAATATTTTTGGACTAAACTTCACAGGTCTAGTCAAAGTGTGATGTCAAATTAGTTTTTAGTTATTAATTAAAAGTGAAATGAAAGGATTACTGCTGGCCATTTCATACATAATTGTTTTTTGTTGTTTTTTTGTTTTGTTTTGTTTTGTTTTGTTTTTTCTATTTTTCATCCTTTTTAGATTCATAAATATTGTGCTGCCTTTTGGGTAGCCCTTTATTTTAATAGTGTTGAGCATAAAACTTCCACCAAAGCTTAGCCTTTATATTTTGTTACAAAACATAATGTAAAAAATCATGTTTCAGGGGACTAGTTGCTTCACCAAGTTGCCAGTTTAATAGTCCATTTACATACTAATAGACTTTCTGTGGCTGCAAGCCATTCACACTATGGGGAGTGTTAAAAAGCGACGTGTGTGACTGAGGCGTTAAAATCCCGGCTCCAGCCAGCAGAGGCACTGCTGAGTATGCGCTTAAACACTCACACACCTTCAGGTCCCCTCTTGGCAAAAGTTAAAAAAAATTTACCAGAGGGGTTTAGACATGATTTTATCATGATTTAAAGCATGACCAAAAGGGGACTTAAAAATTGTCCCCTGTTGGCCGTCAAGTCCACTGTTTGTGAGTGTGTAACGACGTGGAAGGCCACTGTTAGATATGTTGGTAAGAGCACACACACACACACACACACACACATACACACACGTGTGCGCATGCTAAGAGGAGAGAGGGAGAGAGGCTGACTGTGCTATTGCTTACTATGAGCAGCAAGTTCCAGAAGGGTCTGGACCTGTTGCTGTGTATAACATTATTATGTCAACGAGTCTGAATATTGCCATTATCATGGTTTTATTTTTTTAATCTTTTTTTTTTTTTTTTTTTTTACTATTATTATCATTTACAGCATGATATGCTTCACCCCCAATGAGGAATTCAATAAATCAAACCATCAGTAGATTTCATATAAGATACAATTCAAGTGAAATGTAATCACATCAGTTTCTTTAGTTTGTGCATTTCAAAAAGACTAAAAATAATAATGTAGTTATGTAATCATGAATATATGTAAATGAGCAGTCATATGCAGTATCCTAATTTGGGATCCTTGTGGTGTGAAGGTAGAAGCTCCCCTTGAGCTTTTCAGTGCTGCCTGGTGTATCTGGTACTGTCTTTTTGACCAGCAGGGAGCACCTAGAGTGTGCTCTGAACGAACCACTCTTTGCAGGGGCTTGCGGTCCTGTTCAGTGTTGTTTCCTTACCAGGCTGTGATGGTGAGCAACTACGTAAGAAATGTCCCACAAATTAAAAAAAAATAAATATACATACATATGTATATATATATATATATATATATATGTGTGTGTGTGTGTGTGTGTGTGTGTGTGTATAGGCTTAAAGGTTTTTTGTTTTTTTTTATCTCCACTGTGAGGGTCCAAGGAAAGGATATCATATGCTGTGAAGCCCTCTTAGGAAAATTGTGATTTATGATATTGAAATGAAATTAAATAATTGAACTAAATGGCTTCTTGGAATTTCCTCAGGTGTCTCAAGCGAAACAGTTTCTATCTTGCTTTTCTCACCACTGAGTCAGTATGCAGTGCCCAGGTCAGGTCCTTAGTGATATGGACACTAAGGGATTTAAAGCTTTCTACCCTCTCCACTGAGGGCTCCTTTATATTAAGGGGAGCATAGTTTCTTTGCTGCCTCATCCCAAGGTCCACTATCATCTCCTTAGTTTTGCTGACTTTCAGGAGTAGGTTGTTGTCCTGACACCAGCAGATCAGGTCCTCTACCTCACTCCATTAGGCCTTTGCATTGTTATCTTTGATCAAGCCCACCACAGCTGTGTCATCAGCAAACTTAATGATGTTCTAAAGTCCCATGGTAGTCTGGATCAAAGGTTACATAACATTGTGGCTTAGTGGTAGAGCAGGCGCCCCATGTACAAGGCTGTTGCTGCAGTGGCCCGGGTTCGACTCCAGCCTGTGGTCCTTTGCTGCATGTCACTCCCTCTCTCTCCCACTTAACATTTGTCTGTCCTGTCAAATAAAGGCTAAAAAATGCCCCAAAAAATATCTTAATAAAAAAAAAAACATTGTTTTGCATCCTCCCTGCCAATGCGCTTACATGTGACTGTATGAAGTGGGACATACTGTTTACAGATTAGTGAATGTAATGTTACTTTAAAGCAACACTATGCAAGAAGTGGCATTTTTGCGAATTGGTTCCCCTGCAGTTTTAGAGTGGTACACCACAGTTGTAAATTGTACCTGCAGAGTTGAAAACGGTTTTATCCTGTCCTTATGTGAACTTTAGTGACTGGTCACAAAGCTTACAGGATAATAACAACAATCTGACAGCAGAGTGCACATCCTTGCCAATGTTATTTATGAACATTTGTGAAGTAGGCTGTAACCATATCTGTGTCATCCCTGTCTCACTGAGTCTCGTGGACAACTGCACAAACATTTGATGACAAGCTGATGGATTTGGATGTACACTTACACTTACTGTATACAACAATGCTTATATATTGATACTGACGATAATAAACACTGGTCCCATGGGCCACAAGGCCCCTGACTTTGGTGGCCAGAATATTTTTTTGATGAGCTAAATGCAATTTATATTAAAAAAAATAGTTCACAGACTTTTCTTTACGTTGTTATAATTATATTTATTTTGCCAGCCCTTTCTAGAAAATGTATTCAATAAGAGCTAAATATAGTTTTTCTTACCAAAGAACCTCAGCAGTGTACTTCACTACAGGATGAAGCAAATATATCTGGTTTCTTACTCATCAGAAGTTTGGTAAAATGTACACTGTATGTACATGTGCCTGTGTCTGCAACACCAAACTCAAAGTTCTTGTAACGTTATCTCCAAACTGTACTCAGCTAAAGTAGAATGTTACATTTATTTATTGTAAACTTGTATTGTCACATTTAACTGCAATTCACCCTTCATGTACCCCTACATGTTCCAATCCTGGGAGTTTCTGTTCTGTTAACTAACCACTCCACAGAACTCTGCTACCAACAGCAGCAGCTAACAGCTAACTTGCTCTGCTCCCAGTGATAACAGTATGAAGCGCTCTGCTGTAGTTGCTTGATTCAGTTAGTCATTTGTTAAGCAATGGCCGTACATACATACATACATACATACATACATACATACAAGCCATTCCTGCAGATCTCTGTTCATTCTAAACACATTTTCTATTAATACCAAGTTAAAGGGACGCTGTCAGGCCTTAGCCCTGACTAACCGGCAATAAGCACTGTTCGCTGTCTTCATTGAACTAAAAGGCACAAATAAATTTGGATGTTTGTGGAACTGTAATGTTGTGTTGGTTAAAGCTTGCACTATGGGGATTTTTTTTAACCTTTATTCAGAAAGTAATCTCACTGAGAGAAGCAGTCTCATTCTCAAGCGATACCTGATAAAACTTAATGGCCACAAGGGGGCACCTTCAGGGAATACAGAATACATTTTTGTGGCCATGAGTTAATGCTCTTTTCACGGCATTTCTAGCAGAACCAAGCTCCAAAGCAGATATGACAAGGAGTTGCAGAGAAGATGGATGGAAAATGTTTAATATTCCAAGGGCATCGTATCCCTTTGCTATGAACAAAAGAAGATTATGGATCCAGGCCATTAAAAGGGCAAGCAAGAGTCTTGTGCAGTGTGCTACCAAGGCTTCCTATGTAATTGGTGCCAACCATTCCCACATTGTCCCAGACGCTGCTAGCTGTCACACGTGTCTCATGCCTTGTACAGTATGTTAAGAGTAGCTGATAAAATTCTTTCAAATATGGCAGGTTGTAAAGTAGCCTTAGGGACACCATCTTACAACCATGCTCCTGATACTGATATTTACCTATATAAAATATTCCTGTTTTTGCCCTTATTCTGAAAATGACAATATTCCTACTAATGAAATGGATTGAAGTTTGCAGCCGAAGCAATTCCAATTTAGCCAGCACAAACCCCTGCCAGATCAGCAGGCTTCAGTTACTATCAATACACAGGTCTGACCCAGCACTGCCACTGGCCATTGGCTCACTAAGACCCCTAAGCTCTTACTGAATTTGAGTTGGTTCAGCAAGTCTGTCTCCACCTCTCTGGATGTGCTGGCTGTTCTCTCAAAGAAGTCTCATAGGCTGGCAGTGAGGCAGAGAGGAACAGTGGGGTAGCAGCTAGCTAACTAGCAGCTAATGCTATCAGAATTGCTCATGCGGGGCAGTGGTCAACACTAGGGATGGGCATCAATTTTCAATTATCGATGATTGATTGCTAAGGATTTTTGTCGTCGTCGTCGTCGTCCTCCGCTTATCCGGGTCCGGGTCGCGGGGGCAGCAGCCTCAGCAAGGAAGCCCAGACAGTCCTCTCCCCAGCCACTTCCATCAGCTCTTCCGCGGGAACCCCGAGGCGTTCCCAGGCCAGCCGGGTGATGTAGTCCCTCCAGCGTGTCCTGGGGCGGCCCCGAGGTCTCCTCCCGGTTGGACATGCCCGAAACACCTCCCAAGGGAGGCGTCCGGAAGGCATCCTTACCAGATGCCCGAACCACCTCAACTGGCTCCTCTCAATGTGGAGGAGCAGCGGCTCTACTCCGAATCCCTCCCGAATGTCTGAGCTCCTCACCCTATCCCTAAGGCTGAGCCCAGCCACCCTGCGGAGGAAACTCATTTCGGCCGCTTGTATTCGCGATCTCATTCTTTCGGTCACTACCCAGAGCTCGTGACCATAGGTGAGGGTTGGAACGAAGATCGACCGGTAAATCGAGAGCTTCGCTTTCCGGTTAAGCGCCCGCATCACTGCTGACGCTGCCCCAATCCGCCTGTCAATCTCCCGCTCCATCCTACCCTCACTCGTGAACAAGATCCCGAGATACTTAAACTCCTCCACCTGAGGAAGGACCTCCCCCCTGACCTGGAGTGGGCAATCCACCCTTTTCCGGCTGAGGACCATGGCCTCGGACTTGGAGGTGCTGATTCTCATCCCAGCCGCTTCACACTCGGCTGCGAACCACCCCAGTGAGAGCTGGAGGTCACTGCTCGATGGAGCTAGGAGGACCACGTCATCCGCAAAAAGCAGGGACGAGATTCTCCCATCACCGAACCTGACACCCTCCACCACTCGGCTGCGCCTAGAAATTCTGTCCATAAAAGTTATGAACAGAACCGGTGACAAAGGACAGCCCTGGCGGAGTCCAACCCTCACCGGGAACAGGTCCGACTTACTGCCAGCCATGCGAACCAGACTCATGCTCCTTCGGTACAGGGACTGGATGGCCCTTAGCAAGGGGCCACCCACCCCATATCCTGTCCCCCCACAGGATGCCCCTGGGGACACGGTCGTAAGCCTTCTCCAAATCCACAAAACACATGTGGACTGGTTGGGCGAACTCCCATGCCCCCTCCAGCACCCTGGCGAGGGTAAAGAGCTGGTCCACGGTTCCGCGTCCGGGACGAAAACCACATTGCTCCTCCTTGATCCGAGGTTCAACTATCGACCGGACCCTCTTCTCCAGCACCCTGGAGTAGACCTTACCGGGTAGGCTGAGGAGTGTGATCCCCCTGTAGTTGGAACACACCCTCTGGTCCCCTTTCTTGAAAATGGGGACCACCACCCCGGTCTGCCACTCCAGGGGCACTGCCCCCGATGTCCACGCAATGTTGCAGAGGCGTGTCAGCCAAGACAGCCCTACAACATCCAGAGCCTTGAGATATCCGGGACTAATCTCATCCACCCTCGGGCTCCGCCGCCTCGAGTTGTTTCACCACCTCGGCGACTTCTGCCCCAGAAATTGACGACCCGCCCCTGAGACACCCGTCTCTGTTTCCTCACTGGAATACGTGTTGGTGGGATTGAGGAGCTCCTCAAAGTATTCCTTCCACCGCCCGACAATGTCCCCAGTTGACGTCAGCAGCTCCCCGCCTCCACTGTAAACAGTGTGAGCAAGTTGCCGCCTTCCCCCCCTGAGGCGCCGGACGGTTTGCCAGAACCTCTTTGGAGCCGATCGATAGTCTTCCTCCATGGCCTCACCGAACTCCTCCCACGCCCGAGTTTTTGCCTCCACGACTGCCGCCGCCGCACTCCGCCCAGCCCGCCGGTACCCGTCAGCTGCTTCCGGAGACCCACAGACCAACCATGCCCTGTAGGCCTCCTTCTTCAGCCTGATGGCTCCCCTCACCTCTGGTGTCCACCAGCGGGTTCGGGGATTACCGCTGCGACTGGCACCAGCGGCCTTGCGGCCACAGCTCACAACCGCCGCCTCAACAATGGCAGAGCGGAACAAGGCCCATTCGGACTCAATGTCCCCCTCCGCCCTCGGGACGCGGTCGAAGCTCTCCCGGAGGTGGGAGTTGAAGATCATCTGGACAGGTTCTTCCGCCAGGCGTTCCCAGCAGACCCTCACTGTTCGTTTGGGCCTGCCAGGTCTGGTCCTCCCCCACCATCTGATCCAACTCACCACCAGGTGGTGATCAGTTGACAGCTCTGCTCCTCTCTTCACCCGAGTGTCCAGAACATATGGCCGCAGGTCAAATGATACGACTACAAAGTCGATCATTGACCTGCGACCTAGGCTGTCCTGGTGCCACGTGCACCGATGGACATCCTTATGTTTGAACATGGTGTTAGTTATGGCCAAACTGCGACCCGCACAGAAGTCCAATAACTGAACACCACTCGAGTTCAGATCGGGCAGGCCGTTCCTCCCAATCACGCCTCCAGGTCCCACTGTCATTGCCACATGAGCGTTGAAGTCCCCAGCAGAACAATGGAGTCCCGGTTGGGGCACTGTCCAGCGCCCGTCCCAGGGACTCCAAAAGGGTGGGTACTCTGAACTGTTGTTCGGTGCATAAGCACAGACAACAGTCAGGACCCGTCTCGACCCGGCGCGCAGGGAAGCAACCCTTTCGTCCTACTGGGGTAAACCCCAACGTACAGGCAGAGAGTCTGGGGCTATCAGAAAGCCCACCCGGCCCTCCGCCTCTCACCCGGAGCAACTCCAGCGAAGGAGAGAGTCCAACCCCTCTCAAGGACTAGGGCTCCAGAGCCAGAACTATGTGTCGAGGTGAGGCCGACTATATCTAGCCGGTAACGCTCAGCCTCTTCCACAAGCTCCGGCTCCTTCCCCGCCAGAGAGGTGACATTCCATGTCCCAAGAGCCAACTTCTGTAACCGAGGATCGGACCGCCAAGGCCCCCGCCTTGGTCTGCTGCCCAATCCACATTGCACCGAACCCTTCTGGATCCCTCTACGGGTGGTGGGCCTGCAGGGGGACGAACCCATGTAGCCGGTTCGGGCTGGGCCCGGCCGGACCCCATGGGCGAAGGCCCGACCACCAGGCGCTCGCCCACGGACCCCAACCCCAGGCCTGGCTCCAGGGCGGGGCCCCGGTAACCCTCCGGGCCGGGTACACTTGTCCTTGATCATAACCATCATGAAGGGTCTTTTGAACCGTTCTTCGTCTGACCCTTCGCCCAGAACCAATCTGCCAAGGGAAACCCTACCAGGGGCAAAATGCCCCCGACAGCATAGCTCCTAGGGTCATTAGGGCACTCAAACTCCTCCACCACGATAAGGTGACGGTTCTCGGAGGAGGCTAAGGATTTTCATCAATCACAAATCATTTTGCTCGATAGTCGCAGTGTTTCCCCTACAATGCTACAGGCCCAGAGAGCCGCCGTGCCTACGAGACCCCCCAGTAGACCTATGCCAGGCAAAAAATCATAAACAGACAGAGGCTCTCATCGCTCTCCAAAGATTCCCCTGAGGCCTCTGAAAACACTACGCCATTGAAAGACAGAGGTTTCGCAGAGAACTGAAGCCTGTAACCCCTGGCTGGCAACGGTTGTAAACTCCCAGGGGTGAACTGTACATGCGCACTGTTCTTCCTCTTTGGCCTGGGGGGTTGAAGCTCAAAACTGGGGCAGCTGCGCTCTCTTGCGGCAACAGTCTGCACTGCACTCTTGTTTTCTCTCTTTTGAAATACTCACTTATCAATTAATCGATAATTGATCGTTAATTTTTTTGATGATTGAATAATGAGTTTTGATCATTTGCCCATTCCTAGTCAACACTTGACTCAATCCATATTGAGTGCAGCCTCAAATTACACACTGCACTGAGGAGCTCTATGCCTTAGGAGGATCCATGATACGATATTATCACGATACTTAAGTGACAATACAACATTGTTGAGATTTTAAATGTGTTGTGATATGCTGACTATTGCAATACAATATATTAGAATTTATTACCTTTTTTCAGCTGTGAACTATGTCCCCAAAAGAAAATGTTGTCAACATCTGTTTTATCTAATAAGCTAAAGTTTTCATTCTGTTCATCTCACTTCAGCCTTTTTTTTTGTTGCAGCAGCAAATTGTATCTAGGGGACTGAAAAAGCAATTGATTATATTATTCTGGTAATGAAAAAAAGGGTTAGTGATTTCAGTTATACAAAATAATCATGTGGTGACAGACCTTTAACTCATCTGTTTTGTGCTACTTCATAGCATGTGTCACTTCATATCTGCCAGTATTTTCTTGGCCTTCTCTCATCATCAAGTTGTGTTCTTGTTATGTAGTGCCTTGCTGTATAACTCATTACCATGAGCAGTCCTTCAACCACTGTTGTTGTACCTGCTGACACTAGCACTGAATCCATGTCTGTCTCACAAGCTCATCTGTCCGCATTGATCATCTTGAAGATCATCAATTTTTGAATCACCTCCAGAAACACTGCCTTCAGATGAGAAATCACAACAAACTGTTGGGTCATGTCACTTATTTGCATCTCAGACAGGAGAAGACAGTGAACAGATGAAGACATGAGCTACAAGATGACAAAGAACGCATTCATGATCACAGTAATCTGTGATGTAAAACAAATGTGGGCCAAGGGCGTAAAGAGGGGAGCCCAATAGTCACTTTCCTACTTCCTACCCAGATAGACAGACAGACAGACAGACATGGTAACACCTGGCAAAATACTCCAAACTGCTTCTGTGGTAGTTCCGTCTACAACTGGTGTCACCTGGACCACATTTTGCCATAATCACACACAAAACTTACAAGGTGAAAACAATACCAGCTGTTGTGGCATTGTTGCAGCTGGTAACAAATGGTTTTACCTACTCAGTTAACTAACTACAAGTGTCCATGTAAAACAGTGCCTACCCACAATGTCTAGGTTCTTATGCATGCGCACATACACAGTCTACTCAGCAAGCAAGAGAAGGAGAGATTGATTCGTGTTTTTTTGCGTTATCTTAGTGATACAACACCACGAAAAATGTCTAATAGGCCTACCACACATAATTCAAATAAAAGCCAAAAGGTTGGGTTTACACAATCATCATTGCCAAGCAAGTCACTTACCTCCTCAACAGTAGCTCCTTCTCACTGCAACCAACACAGTTCTCATTCAGGACTAATCACTTCGAAAAAACAGCCACATGCTACTTCATGGAAAAAGTCAAGGCATCAGTGTCAGTGGACAAATGAGGGGTAGTAGGGGCTGTCTTCCTTGACCTACGGAAAGCATTTGACGCTGTTAACCATTGAGTCCATAAACTCCGGAACTTCAACCTCTCCATAGAATTCTTCAGCCTTATCAAATCCTACCTTTAATCTCTTTCTCAAATGGTCAAAATTGATTATCATAACTCAAACCTTCCGCAGCTATCAACTGGTGTTCCACGGGGTCTGTACTGGGTCCAGTCCTGTTCAGCATTTACATTAATGATATGCCGTCTGTGTGTGAGAAATGTGACACCTTAATGTATGACACAGTTGTCTTTGGTCAAGACATCAGAGGAGGTTGCAGCCAAGCTAACAAATGCTACGTTGTCATCTTGGCTCAACCGATCCTGTCTGCAGCTTAACTTATTAGAAACTGTTTGTATTTTTTTTTTTTTTTTTTTTTTTGAGAAAAACATACAAACCTGATGTTTTCATCTCTGGGGAGAGGTTACAGGTTGACTCAAACCTCAGTTTCAAAACCCACATTAAAAAAGTAAGTGATACAGTGAAGTTTATCAAACTATCAAACAGGTTTATCAGGGACTTCCTTTCAACTGAAACCACCAAATCTCCCAAATCACATACTGTCTGATAAGTTGGTCTAATGCATAATGAAACCACTGGAATCATTATACAAACAAGCACTCAAAACGTTAGACAAGAAACCTTTCAGATTTCATCACTGACATATTCTGAAGAAGTATTAACTACTGAGCTGGGAAAACCTCATCATGTATAAAAGATATTTGTGTAGTATATATGATTATGCATGGTTCAGCACTTCCTCATAAACTTCAGATCCACTGCTGACAGAGCTACTACGCTCAGCCAGGCCGTTTTTTTTCTTCAGGGAATCGCAACAGTGGAGTTCAGTTCTACAAACATTAGAGAGTCTCTATCATATCACTCATTTAAAAGGTAGTCAAGAGCACTGTGTTGAAGTGTATTATCAATATATAATCAATATATTACCACTGTGTTATCAATATATTATTACTGCATCATCAATATGTTTTCACTGTGTGAATTTAATAGAAAAAGCCAAGCAAGATCCAAATATAATAGTAGAATGAAGCCCCTATAGTAAAAGCAAACCAGGTGAAGGGGGGGGGGGGGAGCTGGAGAACAGAGACACCAGGACACACTGGCAGGCTAATAGACATCATAGTACATGCGAGGCCTGGGACATACACCATACACACACCCTGAGGGCAGTCCAAGCACCTGCAACATCAGATATGGAAGACGTAAAGTGCTGAGGTTGACACTTTTGAGAAGGAAGGCCCCCCAAATGGTTTTAATTGGTTTTATTGGTCTGTCAGGGTTCAAGTGAAGTGATGTTGTGATGTATATGACTTAGGAAAAATAAGGGTAATTCTACACATATGATCAGTTAAAAAACTTAAGAAAGTGAGCAAGAGAGAGAGAGAGAGACTAGGTATAAAGGTCAGTGCCCGAGCCTTTTGGGTTCAGTTCTTGGTCCAGACCACCAACTCACATGGGTTTATTTGGATGTCATCTCTGAACAAAGAATAAACTTTCTTACATTGGACTTCTGATCAGCCTCCTGGTTTTTCTTCAGAGTGCTCTGAACACTGAAGCAAGCTGAATTTTGACTAACACCACAGACGATTTTTGATTCGAGGGCAGCAAATAAATCCACAACATGGTCTCCACCTGAACAAAACTGGTATATGAGCACTTTATGCCAACCTGGCATACAACCTGTGCCACTCACATGCCCCACGCCCACCTGCCTATTCCATCATCACAATGGAAAACATCTGCACAGAGCTGACCAGTCCATCAGTGTTTGACGTTCCCTCTGTGCTGGTCCCTACCACAATGGTTCCACCATGTACACAAATGCACTTTTTACGGGCTCAGACCATTTAATGACATTGTTCAGAATCAGAATCAGTTTATTTGCCATTTGCAGAAAAACTGCATTGGAAACGAGTTGCAAGAGCTCAGCATAAAAATACACGAAAAACAACAATAAATATACGTAACAATAACAATACATAAATATACATAAATAAAAGTAATAAAAAGACAGGTGCCCCCGTAGATCAACCGACACTCACTTTGGACAAAGTGCATGAATATAAAGTGTATTATTTATACAGAAGTACAAGAAATGTAAAGCATACGCCATACATTGTTAAGTATGTGATATGAAGTTGTTTAGGCTATGCACAGCACTGGGAAAGAAACTATTGGCAGACCGAGAGGAAGAACATTTGATGGAACGATAGCGTCTGCTGGATGGAAGAAGAACAAAAAGACCAGCACCAGGGTGACCAGTAGGGTCGTTTACAATACCTAAGGCGTGGGACAGAAGCCTAGAGCCGTTAATGACATCAAGATCTGGCAGGTCAGCACCAGTGGTCCTGCGGGCGGACCGAACAACTCTGTTTAAGGATATTCGATCCTGTACAGTTAGATTACCAAACCACACTGTAAGCGAGGAGGTAAGGATGCTTTCAATCATGCAACGACAGAAATTTGATAAAATCTGGCAGTTTAAGGTGAATTCCTTTAATTTGTGCAGAAAGAAAAGCTGTTCCAGTGTTTTTTTAACAATGATGCTGGTGTTTAAGTGCCAGCTGAGATTATCAGTGATAGTGACAAATTTAAAACTACTCACCATCTCGACCTCCATGCTGTTTATTGTAACCCACATAATATAATGGGACTACATAAATAAATGGGAGATAAGAAAAAAAAAGAGACACGTTATTAACCACAGTTTTAATAATAATAAGAATGTCAAAGGATAGTTTTATCCAATACAATTATTTCCCATGCATTTTCTATCCCCTAAATGCTACATGGATTGAGTGATGGGTTAGTTCTGCTATTTAGAAAAAAGGTGGACTTTAGTTAGTCCCGCCCACCTGGCTGTTTAGGTGGGCGATACACTTGAATTAGTAGATGCGGTTGCTGCGGCTGTTAGCTGCTGTTAGCCTTTAGCTTGTCTGCTGGCTCTAGCTAGAAGCCAGTGCTCAGCTCTCGTTGCGTCTGTGTGTCTGTGTGTGGAGAAGCTCCGTGGGTTTCATCAATAACTGCTTCTAGGAGCAAGGTAATAATCCACAAAGTGTATTTCATTGTAATTCAATCTACAGTGAAAGTAAATTTAAGTTACTTTGTTCTTACTGGTTTACTTGTTCATTTAGAAACCCTGTGGATTTACTGGGCATTAGCGCCATTTTGTGTCCGTGCCCCACCGAACACAGAGATCTGTCAGGTTTTTTGTTGGTTTGTTTCTTCGTTTGGACCTTCCAGTGAAATTGATGGCGAGCTTTCCCACCTGGATCTAGAGAAAGATTCCCAGACAACCTGTGGTCACTGGACGGGTCCTGCTAAACTCTGCGGTGTGGTAGGCCCAGTATCTGCAGACACCCTCACACACAGCCCTGTTATACAGTCCCCACCCCACTCTGAACACCCCAGACTTACTCTTTCCGAGAATGCTGGACTTATATTCATTTTTTGACTTTTCGGAAGTGCGGGGTCAGTAGCTGCAGTGGCATGGCCTCTGGGTTTATAAGAGGTAACAGTGTTCAAACCCTGCCACATGCGTCGGGGGTCATTCTCCCTGAAATGACCCTCAATTCGCTCTCCATAGGCACGCTTAGCAGCGTTTATATGTCAGCTTTATTTATATAGCACCTTTAAAACAGCCAACGGCCAACCAAAGTGCTTTACATTTAAATAAGCAAGAACAACAACAACACAGAAAAAACATTTATACAGTGAAATATAACAGAGGTAAAAGACCAAATAGAGGTGACTGTACTCAACCAAAGGCCAAGGTGAACAAGTGAGTCTTGAGCAGTGATTTAAAAGTGGAGAGGCTATTCGCAGTCTGCACAGTCAACGGTAATGCGTTCCACAGAGTGGGAACCGTGACTGCAAAGGCTCGATCTCCTCTCGTTTATAATAGTGATCGAGGAACATCCAGGACCATCTGATTCACTGATCAGAGGGCTCTGGAAGGCCGATGCAACACAACAAGGTCAGAAAGGTATTCCGGAGCCAGCCCATTCAGAGATTTAAAAACAAATAAAAGAATCTTAAAATCAATCCTGTACCTAACCAGAAGCCAGTGAAGTGAAGAGAGACGGGCTGCTGCATTCTGAACAAGCTGCAGGCAGTTAAGCTCTGATTGCTCAATGCCGACGTACAGGGAGTTGCAGTAATCTAAACGAGAGGTAATAAAAGCATGGATAACTTTTCGAGGTCTTTCTGGCTTAGATAGGGTTTCACTTTGGCTAAAAGCCTCAGCTGAAAAAAGCTAGACTTGACCACTGAGCTGACCTGTTTGTCTAACTTAAAAGCGCTATCAATAATCACACCAAAATTCCTAGCGTGGGATCTCATGTAAGGTGCTAGTTGGCCCAGGGAGGTGGCAAGGACCTGAATCAAATCAGGGCGACTGAACAGGACAACTTCTGTTTTGTTTTTATTTAATTTTAAGAAGTTTAAGTCCATCCATGTTTTAATGTCACTTATGCAATTTAGCACGGCCTGAAGGGAATCTTTGGAGGGAATTTTTAACAGCAAAAACACCTGCACGTCATCAGCAAAGCAGTAAAAGGGAATACCATGCTTCCTAAATATCGACCCCAGGGGTAGCATATAAAGGGAGAACAATAGGGGGCCCAGAACTGACCCCTGGGGGACCCCGCAGATCAGAGGGGCCACTGTGGAGGAAAACTACCCCATATGAACAGAAAAGGATCTGTCCAAGAGGTACAATTTAAACCAACTTAAAGCAGTGCCTTTTATACCTACACAATGCTCTAGGCGTGACAGGAGAATTGTGTGATCCACTGTGTCAAACGCCGCTGTTAGGTCAAGAAGAATTAAAATGGCACAGTTACCAGAATCAAGGTTTAACAAAAGATCATTAAAAACTTTTAAAAGAGCAGTTTCAGTGCTGTGAAGAGGCTTAAAACCAGACTGAAACCGTTCACGAACGTTGGCCCCTTTTAAAAATTCTTGGAGTTGGTTAAAAACGACTTTCTCTAAAACCTTGGAAATAAAAGGAAGTTTGGAAATTGGAACCTGAAATTAGCCAATACCGAGGGATCCACATTTTTCTTTTTCAAAAGAGGTTGCACCGTGGCATGTTTAAAGGAGGATGGAACACATCCAGAGCTGAGACACATATTTCATCCTCTTGAGGGTCGCGGGGGGGCTGGAGCCTATCCCAGCTACATCGGGCGAGAGGCAGGGTACACCCTGGACAGGTCGCCAGACTATCACAGGGCTGACACATAGAGACAAACAACCATTCACGCGAGACACATATTTATAAGTTTTAAAAAATAAAAGACTCAACTGAACTGAAAACCTCCTTAAACAAACGGGATGGAATGCTGTCAGATGGGCACTTAGTAGGGCGTAAGTGTTCAACTACTTCAGTGAGTTGAGAGAGTGAAACAGGCTCAAACTGGTGAAAAACAGCGGAGCTTGCTGTGGGAACTGAGGGGTCCTGACTGACGGAAGGAGCGGGGATCTAAGAGCAGAAATCTTATTAATAAAAAACTGCAAAAAATCCTTGCACAGAGAGGAAGACGGCTCAATACAGACAGCATCACAAGGATTCACCAGTGAGTCAAATACATTGAGAAGAACCTGAGGCTTGTGAGCATTTTTGGAAACAGGTGAGGAAAAGTATTCAGTTTTAGCAGCTTTAACAGCCTGCTGATATGTCATTAGAGAATCACGTAGGAGATCCTGAGAAATCTGGAGTTTGTCCTTTTTCCACTTTCTCTCCGCCCGCCTACATGCGCATCTGAGCGCGCGAGTGGACTCATTCAGACTGTGGCTTTATGCGCTTTAGAGTCAGTGGCGCAATTGAGTCTAGAATCTCAGTACAGAGTGAGTCAAACATCGGCATACAGAAATCCACACTGAGGACGCCAAAGTCATCCAGAGAATATAGAAGAGAGTCTTTAAAAGCAGTGGAGACGGTGAATGGGAGCGGAGTCCGTAGTGGAGGGAGCAGGCAGAGAAAAGGAGAATAAGACCGGTAGATGGTCAGATAAGGGTATGTGGCAGATTTCAGTTATCTGTACATTCAATCCATATGACAACACAAAGTCAAGAATGTGGCCTTTTTCATGCGTCATCCCCAAAACAGACTGCGTGAGATTAAAAGAGTCAGTGAGATTGAGAAAGTCTCTGACCAGAGGCCGGCTCTCACAGCAGACACGGACGTTAAAATCACTGACAATTAAAAAGTGATCATATTTAAGAGTCACACCTGACACAAAGTCTGCAAAGTCCCGTATAAAGTCTTTGTTAAATTTCGGGGGCGATAGACCACCGCACAGAGAACAGTCATGGGGAAATTTACCTCAGTGAGTTGGAGCTCGAAGACTGACAGCTGAAGACTGCTGGCAGTGAAAGGTGGATTTATATATGGATGCCAGTCCTCCACCTTTGCCGGTGGTTCGAGGGGAGCTGAAGAAACTGCATCCAGGGGGAAGGAGCTCCAAAAAAGGGGTAAGTTCACCCTCACGGAGCCAGGTCTCCGTTAGGAACATAACATCCATTTTGCGTGAGGTAAAGAAATCGTTAAGTAAAGAAGTTTTGTTGATGACGGATCTCACATTCAGCAAAGCCAAATGAAGATCAACAGTGTCAGATGAGGATGAAGCACGCTTCAGTGAGCGGAGGTTCCAACGGTCCACGCCGTGTCTTCCGGTTCGAACACGCCAGCAGGTAGGAGGCAGCAACAGCTGATCGGGGTCCGCCGAACAGCTGACGCTGTCAGAGCCGCCGACATCAGGGAACACGGGCCGGATCCATCGGTCTCTAGTCCTCCACGAGCACAGGGCAGGAGGAACGTCTGGAAAATGCAGATCACTGCAGCAATCAGACACACGAACAGACCTCGGGTGAGCCTCGAGCCTAACCCAGAGACCTCCGCGTTTACCACGTCTTCTGTGGCGTTTCTTGCGGGCAAGGTAGAGAGGAGGATGCCTCAGGAACGCTGGGATTTCCTCAAGGCATGGAGGGGAGCTCACCAACGGGTCACATTTGAGCTGATCGAAGAAGCCTCCAATCTCAAACAGAGTTTCATAGGTGAGCACAGATGATACCTCTTGACAGATCAGGTAATTCAATAAGCATACAACAAACACAGAGCAGAGCGACAGACGGCCAGCCGAGCAACATGGCGCCATCTTGCCTCAGGCGGAGTCTCCGCCCTTGTTAACATTCCTGTCAGGATTACCAACATGCAATTACAAATAAATGACATAAAACAAAATGTTGATATTGTGTCCTCTGACACTGCATATCATACCATTTGCTGTAATATGCCTAGACCTTCTGGTGTCTGCAGCAGTAATCTCATCCCTGTCAATCTATTTAAAAAATCTAAACTAAGATTATCACAGAACCCTCCTTCTTCTCTGAACTCATTTAAAGATTTCAAGAAGAGAAAGGGACTTGGTCTGATGCGTATTAACACTAGCAGCATTATAAAGAAAATGAATTACATTATAATTGGTACTTTTATCAACAATCCTGACATTTTAGTTATTTCAGAAACCTGGTTAAAAACGTCATTTGGAGATGATGATACTAACTTAAATTAATTTACCGCTACCGCACTGACTTTGGTCGCTATCGGACGGACTTGGCCTTGGCCAACGTGCCTGCCCAAGTATGTTACGGTGCCCTTCCCAAACTCGCACTTGGCCAGATTTAAGGGGAGCGATGCGGCGGCTAAGCGACAGAAAACCTCACACAGGCTTTTGAGATGCTCACTCCAAGACGAGGACTACACAATCAGATCATCTAAGTAGACGTTACAATTTGTCACACCGACCAAAACTGTGTCAACCAAACGCTGGAAAGTAGTGGGGGCATTACACATGCCAAATGCCATCACGGTATACTGTAAAAAACAGTCGGGGGTTACAAAAGCGGATATCTCAGAGGCACGGTCTGTCAGTGGCACTTGCCAGTACCCTTTTAAGAGGTCCAGTTTACTGACGTACTGAGCATGACCCAAGTTATCCACACAATCCTCCATGTGCGGGAGAGGATACGAATCAGGCACGGTGACAGCGTTAACTTTTTGAAAATCAGTAATAAACCTAGGCGAGTCGTCGGGCTTTCCCTCCAGCAGACACGGCGAACTCCATGAACTGGAGCTGGCAGTGGCTAAACCATGCTGTAACAGATACTGAGTTTCTTTTTTCATTAACTCACGTTTTAGCTGGTAAACATGGTATGGATGCTGCCCAGTGGGTTTTGCGTCTTTTACATCAATATCATGCTCTATCACTGTGGTGCGAGTGGGGATGTCACCAAAGAGGCACAGAAACTCCGCCACTAAGCTGGTAATATTGCGCTGCTGCTCAGGCTCCAGATGAGTGAGATGTTGTGGCAACTCAACCAGCATTTGGGAATTTGGCAAACGCGCACCTTGAACAGAGGAAGGACGCATGCGTAAACCATCTCCCTCATCTGGATTAGACTCAACTACTATGTGCGCAGAAGAGGCTGGGAGTGATAAAGTCTCAACATGTTGACGTGACAGACGCGAGTTTTCCGTCTTCTATCAGGGGTGCCAATCATGTAGTCAGTGTCACTTAATTTTTTCAGAACACAGTATGGCCCAGAAAAGTGCGCAGAGAGGGAAGAGCCAAGGATGGGAAGCAACACCAAAACTTCAGCACCAATTTCAAACTGTTGAGCTACAGCAGAGCGATCAAACTGCATTTTCATTTCAACCTGGGAACTGGCAAGAGCTTTCTGAGCAAGCGAGCGGGTGCAACCGTTCACGGAACTTGCTCACAAAGTCCAGTACATTCCGCTACGGAGGTGACTCCGCTGAGAGAAACCTGTCTTTAAGGACGTTAAGGGGACCGCGAACAGCGTGACCGAAAACAAGCTCAGCTGGACTGAAACCCAGAGACTCCTGCAAAGACTCACGAGCAGCGAATAAAGCAAAAGGAACTCCCTCATCCCAGTTTTTTCCCGTCTCTAAACAGTATTTGCGCAGCATGGATTTTAGCATTTGGTGCCACCGCTCCAACGCGCCCTGGGACTTGGGATGATATGCACTGGACACTGCATGCTTTACACCCAAAGACTTGAGGACTTGGTTGAAGAGCTTTGACTGAAAGTTCGAGCCCTGATCCATCTGCATGGTACACGGCAAGCCAAAGGTGGAAAAGAACTTAGTCAGCGCCTTGACAACTGCATCAGCGGTGATTTTATGCAGCGGCACAGCTTCAGGAAAGCGGCTGGAGGCGCACATAATGGTGAGTAGGTACTGATTACCTGTTTTTGTTCTAGGTAATGGGCCGACGCAGTCTATAATAACATGCTCAAAGGGCTCTCCTATAGCGGGTATTGGGCGCAGCGGGGCTGGTGGAATTACCTGATTTGGCTTTCCTGCTAACTAGCAAATGTGGCATGTGCGGCAATGTTTGACTACATCCGATTTTAAACCAGGCCAGAAGAAGTGTTGCAAGACAAGGTTGTACGTTCTGTTAATACTTAAGTGGCCAGACCAAGGGCTCTCGTGTGCTAAAGTTAACACTTGTTCAAGGTAGGCTGTGGGCACAACAATCTGACGCACTATACTCCAATCTGCGCGCTCAGCAGTCACAGGTGTCCATTTATGCATCAAAATGTCATCGTTTACAAAATAGTGCGTGCACTCACCGTCAGTCGGATCAGTACTTACCACCGCAGCAAAACAACTCTGTAGACTCTTGTTCGTTTTCTGAGTAGCGATGAGCTGCTCCCGAGTTACAGGCAACCGAAACTCATGAGAAGGCGGTGCGGCACTCGGGGCCTTCTCAGCTACAGGTTTAGTAGCGCTGGGAACTATCACGGGTGTTTTTAACTCAGTGTCCTCAGCAAAGGCTTTTGCTAAGAAACAATCGGACAAATCAATCTCCTCGGGCTCACACGCATGAGCCTCCGTACCGAGTTTCAGAGCCTGCGCACGCGTAATTACGCAGGAGGGAAAAAGAACCTGAGAAGGATCAGCGTCGCAACAAGAGGGGAGGGGAGTGGAGGTTAATACTTCGAGGGCTGGAGTTACTTTACCACCCGCAATATCATTCCCCATTAACATTACTATACTGCGAATAGGTGTGGTGTAATGTTATTATGTGTTCGGCATTTGACCTGTTGATGATGTCATGAGGGGGGCACAGTTTACTTTCCGGGTCAAGCTGTATGTTAAAGGGAAATGTAACCTCACGGGCACGTTTGTAACTGTTAACTCCAGATAATGTTGCAGTAAAGAACTGAACGTTAAACTCAAAGTAGTCTTTATTATATCTATAAGAACCCATGCACAACATGGTGTCAGAAGCGGAGCTGCTTTGAGCTGCGGACCAGAGGAAAGGTGGCGCACGGCTAACAAGCAAGCCTCCAGCTAACGAAGTTAACGTAACGTAAACACACATGGAGGGCGAGCCGGCGCAAGCAGAGGCATCCTGGCCGGGAACGGCAGCACCTCCGTCGGCGTCTTTCTCCATAAAACCTCCGGAGTCCTTAGACTTCTCAAAGCCACAGGAGTGGAAGAAGTGGATTAGGGGATTCGAGCGTTTCAGACTGGCAAGTAATCTGGACAAATCCTCTGAAGTTAACCAAGTAAATACACTGGTATATTGCATGGGAGACGAGGCTGACGACGTGCTACGAGGGCTTGATTTAACGAGCGAGCAGCACTAGCAGTATGATGCAGTAAAAAAGGGATATGACACTTTCTTTATCCCAAAGGAAAAAGTGATATATGAACTTGCTAAGTTCAACAAGAGAGTACAGCAGCCGACTGAGACAGTGGACTCCTTCATTATGGCACTTTATGCACTGTCGGAGAACTGTGAGTATGGTGAGCTGCATGATGAACTTTTGAGAGACAGATTAGTTGTGGGTCTTAAGGATTCATCACTGTCAGAAAGGATGCAACTTGATAAAGACCTCACCCTCACAAAAGCTATCACAATGGCCAGACAGTCAGAGGAAATTAAGCGGCAACAGACTGACTTAAGGGGAGAAGCGAGTGCTAGTAATGCTGCTATAGATGCTCTGCACACCAAGAGAGGGAAACAGCACAAAAATAAAGCCAAAGAACAGACACAGGGACAACCAAAAGTGAGGAAAACAGTACAGAGCAGAGTGGACCACAAAGCATGTCCCAAATGTGGCAAATCACCCTTTCACTCAGCATTTCAATGCCCAGCTAAGAGCACAGAGTGCCACAACTGCGGTAAACGTGGACACTATGGGAAGGTATGTAGATCAACCACCACAGTGAATGAGGTTGCTGAAAACATGGATGGGCTTTTTTTAGGAGAGGTGGCTTCTGGTGAGGATCCATGGATGGCTGATATCAACATTAGAGGGTGTAAAGTGACTTTCAAAATAGATACCGGAGCCGATGTTACAGCCATTCCAGAGCAGGTGTTTAAAAGTGCCATACACAGAGATGAAAAGTTGGAAAAAACACAGAAACCACTCTATGGTCCTGGTGGAGTGAGACTGACTGTCCTGGGATCAGCAACTGAGACACTCTCTTATGGAGTGAGGAGCACCACAGAGAAAATCTTTGTAGTGAGGGATCTACAGGGAGCGCTGCTGAGCATACCAGCTTCAGTGAGACTCAAGCTGGTTGCTAGAGTTGACACCATAGACCAAGAGACAGTAAGGAAAACATATCCGAAACTCTGTGAAGGACTTGGGCTGGTTCAGAAGCCTTACACCATTAAACTCAAACCTGACGCCAAGCCGTTTCCCCTCAAAGTGCCATGGCGCGTCTGACTGCCACTCATGGCAAAATGAAGAAAGAGCTGGAGAGGATGGAAAATCTAGGGGTTATCAGCTGCGTGGAGAAACCGACAGACTGGTGTTGCGGCATGGTGGTAGCCCCAAAAAAGAACAAAGAGGACGTCTGAATTTGTGTGGATATGACACCACTGAATGAGTCAGTATACCGGGAAATGTTCATCCTCCCCTCTGTGGACCAAACCTTAGGCATCACACAGGGGCACAATACTTCACAAAGCTCGATGCAAACATGGGCTTTTGGCAGATTCCCCTGTCGAAAGAATCAGCTCTGTACACCACCTTCACCACGCCTTTCGGGCGTTACCACTTCAACCGCTTGCCTTTCGGTATCACCTCTGCCCCAAAACATTTCCAAAACAGGATGGTAACTGAAGTTACTGCAGACCTGGAGGGCGTTGTTTGCCATGGACGATATTCTCGTCTGGGGAAATACAAAGGAGCAGCATGACGCGAGGGTGCATGCTGTCCTGGAGCGGGCAGAAAAGGCAGGTGTCACACTCAACATGTCAAAGTGTGAGTTCGCAAAGAGAGAGGTAAAGTTTCTCGGCTACATCATCTCTGCAGACGGCATGAGGCCAGATCCGGACAAAACGAGAGTGGTGCAGAACATGAAAGAGCCAACAAACGTAAGCGAGCTGAGGAGCTTCTGAGGTATGGTGAACCAGTTAGGGAAGTTTATACCAAGTCTGGCTGAAAAGGACAAACCACTAAGAGACCTGCGGTCCAAAAAGAATCAGTGGTGCTGGGGCCACGAGCAGCAGACAGCATTTTGTAGCCTCAAGTGTGAGCTCTCCTCCACACCTGTCCTTCAACTCTACGACCCCAACAAGCAACTGAAAATATCGGCTGACGCCTCATCCTACGGGCTGGGGGCAGTGATGCTGCAGAAGGATGGAGAGGTGTGGTCACCAGTCGCTTATGCTTCCAGGTCGATGACGGACACGGAGCAGTGCTATGCTCAACTGGAAAAAAAGGCGCTAGCACTGACCTGGGCCTGCGAGAGGTTTAGTGACTTCATCCTTGGACTGCATTTCGAACTGGAAACAGACCATAAACCTCTTGTGAGTCTACTAGGTGGGCAGGCTCTGGACGCGCTGCCACCTCAGATACAGAGATTCAGGATGCGCTTAATGAGGTACTCGTACACAATCACACACACACCTGGGAAAAGCCTCACAACAGCGGACACACTTTCTCGCTCCCCGCTCAGAGATGGGGCTACTCGTACTGACAGCGATCTGATGGAAGATACAAACATCTGTGCTGGATAACCTCCCGACATGTGACGGATACCTGGCTGAGCTTCGCGAGCAACTGTACGCTGACGGCATCTGCACAAACGTCATGAAATACTGTGTGGAAGGTTGGCCGGACAGGAACCAGTTACAAGGACCAGTGAAACACTATTGGCATGAGAGAGCAGTTCTAAGTGTGCATGATGGACTTCTCCTGCGTGGCACAAGGTTAGTCATACCTGCTAACATGAGAAACGAGGTACTGGAGAAGATACACAAGGGCCACCAGGGAGTGGTAAAATGCAGAGAACGTGCTGGTCAGACAATGTGGTGGCCTGGACTAAGCGGTCAGATAAGTGAACTGGTCCTGAAATGCAGAGAGTGCATCAAAGAGAGAGTGAATGCAAAGGAACCTTTGATGCTAAGCAAACTTCTAGACAGGCCCTGGCAAAAGTTAGGTGCAGACCTATTCACTCTAAAAGACAGCACCTACCTGCTAGTGGTAGATTATTTCTCCAGATATGTGGAAATAGCGCAGCTCAGCCCAAGAAGGTTCACAGATGTGATTGTTCATCTGAAGTCGATGTTCGCATGACACGGCATCCCAGAGATACTCCTGAGCGACAATGGCCCGCAATTTTCTGGACATGAAATGAAGGAATTTTCGGCTGACTATGGCTTTGAGCATGTAACCAGCAGCCCTAAATACCCCCAGAGTAACGGCGAGGCGGAGTGCGCTGTACATGCCGTCAAAAATCTGCTTAAAAAAGCCAGAGACCCTTACCGTGCCTTATTAGCTTATCGAGCTACACCCCTGAGTAACGGTTACAGCCCTGCCCAATTGCTCATGGGACGTCGCCTCCGCACAACACTGCCTACCCTTCCAGAGATGTTGCAGCCAGCTCTCCCAGACCTGTCTGCACTCCGGCAGAAGGAGGAGGAGAAAAGATGGATGGATGCAAAATGTTTCAATAGGAGACACAGAGCAAGGGATCTTGAAAAACTGTCACCTGGAGACCATGTTTAGATCTCTGATGCGAAAACAAAAGGCATAGTGACATCCACACACTGCAGCCCATGGTCCTACCTAGTCAGTGGACCACAAGGGACTCTGAGGAGAAATCGCCAGCATCTTGTGCCTATACCATCATCAGAGTCTCAGAGTGAGAGTCACCATGAGCACCTGCCAGAAATGGACACTTTTGCAGAAGCAGGTTCAGGGACTTTGTTGCCAGCAGCAAAACCTTAGAGCATGCCTGGTGTCATGAGAACGAGGTCAGGCAGAGAAATAATAAAACCACAGAGACTCAACCTATGAGACTGAAGAAAAAAAAAAGAAACTTCAACTGTGTATACGGTTTAGAGTGGTTTTGTAAGATTAAGTGAGAATCCACCAAGTTATATGTAAGTGGTAATATTATTTTGTTTAAAAAAAAAGAGAAGAAAAAAGGAGCTCAAGTAAATGGAGATTGAGAATGTTTTGTGTTAATGGAACTGAACAAAAACCACAGCTAAGGTTAACTTTGAACTTAAAGTAAGGGGGATGTGGTGTAATGTTATTATGTGTTCGGCATTTGACCTGTTGATGATGTCATGAGGGGGGCACAGTTTACTTTCCGGGTCAAGCTGTATGTTAAAGGGAAATGTAACCACATGGGCACATTTGTAACTGTTAACTCCAGATAATGTTGCAGTAAAGAACTGAACGTTAAACTCAAAGTAGTCTTTATTATATCTATAAGAACCCGCACACAACAATAGACAGAGCCGGGCAGACTGCTACGGGGAAAAATCCGGTCACTAATTTGGATTGGATGTGCACACGATGCAGGGGCCGCAGAATGTAGCCCATTTCAATGCCCCGAAGTACCGTACTGCAACCGCAAGCTGACTGGTCTGAGAACGGCAGCGCGCTGGCCAGAATGATAGACTGAGACCCCCCGGTGTCGCACAGGAACCGCACAGGCTGCTGATCCCCCGGCGCGCCAGTGAGGGACACTAAACCATCATGAATGAAAGGTTTGAAACACAAGTCAAAGCTGTCGTCGGCGCATGGGTCTGTACACCCCTTATCTGATACTGAATTAATTAACCCGACACCTTTTGGCTGGCGAGCACCCAGAGACGGCGGCTGCTCCTTGTGCTTTAACGCCAAGCAGTTGGCAATTACGTGTCCTGTTTTGTGACAGTAAAAACACTCCCGCTCCTCTTTATGCGGAGTTGGAGGTTTATTACCACTGCTTGGGGCGACTGGAAGAGAACAGGGTCTATCAGTGACAGGGGAGGAGTAGGTAACCTTGTGAGTAAGCACAAACTCATCCGACAACACAGCTGCACTAGACAGCGATTTAACCTTATGTTCATTTAAATACACCACCATCAGCTCTGGCAAACATTTTTTGAAATCTTCCAGCAGCATAAGCTCACGGAGGGAAGAAAAATCCTGAACCTTACAAGCAGCACACCATTTTTCAAATAGGCTTCCCTTATCCCTAGCAAACTCCACATAGGTCTGAGCTGGAGATTTACGGTGGCCTCTAAATTTCTGGTGGTAGGCCTCTGGAACCAGCTCATATGCACATAAAATGGATGCCTTAACCGTGTCGTAGCACAAACTATCCTGTAGAGGGAGCGGCGAAACCACCTCTTGGGCCTTGCCACGAATCTTACATTGCAGCAACAAAGGCCAAACATCTGAAGGCCACTTAAGAGCCAAAGCGATGCGCTCAAACGCACTAAAATATGAGTCCACTTCAGCTTCTTGGAACTGTGGCACTAAAGCAATATGCTTACTTATATCAAAGGCTGGTACAGTGGGAATCGGGCTTGATTTTACAACAGAAGAGGCTGCTTCAGACACCAGAGCTTCTTTTTTCAGCTCAAACTCCCGCATCCTCACTGCTGTGTCTACCTCAATTTGAGACGAGCCAGGCGGACCTTGAGGCAATCCTCGTTACAAGTCCCCTCAGAGGATCCAGGCGAGAGAGGATCGTACTTGGGGAGAGAAAGCGGGGGCTTAATCCGATCCACTCCCTCGCCATCCCATCTACCCTCTGCCTGCTCCACATCCTCTACGGCGGCACTGGGGTCTTCTCCCCCACGGCTGCCCTCAGTCAGGGTGCCACCAACCTGCACTGCGGACGCTGGAGGCGGCGCAGCAACAAACAAGCCCAACTCCACTAATTTACTAACCACAAGAGCCTTAATCTCCTTTTTAACCAACTGCCTAGAAGCCGAAACACTGAAGTGGCCTGCAATCTGCAGCAAATCATCCTTCCTACACACGTCAAGTAAATCGAGGGAGGGAGTCTGCAAAAATCTCTCGAGATTGAACACCATCCGCGCACTGGAGGCCATACAATCAATCAATAAACAAACAAGCAAACAACCACGAGGAGTCAATTAACAATAGGCAGCTCCCGGACGAGCCCCCATTTATGCAACTGACTCAGGTAAATTCAGCTATTGAAATCCTGCAGCATTCTTTCACTAGATTTCTATTAGAAGGGACCAGCATTTGTTTTTATTTATTTACAAGGGACTTCTTCAAAAATTGCCCTCATATTTGTCATTACTTATTGGCTGGAGAGCTGCAACACAAGTTTGCAAGACTGGTTAGTACTGCAGGTTCCTAGAACTAACCATGACTTGGTAAAAATTGCTTTTAGATTCTTTGCACCATATACCTGAAACGAATTGCAGTGTACTTTAAAGCTTGATACTCTGGTTCCAATGTGTCAATTTAGAAATCTAGTCAAAAACCTGACTAATTTTAACTGTTGCTGTTGCTTTAACTGTTACTTGTTTCAACTGATTCATGTTATATGTATGTGTATATGTATATATGTCTTTATATGTGTATGTATGTGTGTATGTATGTACACACACACACACGTATATATATATATATATATATATATATATATATAGTGCTACATTGCATTTTTTAAATTGATTGTTTTATGATCTCCATCTCAACGGGACTTACCTTATTAAATAAAGGTTTATATATGATCCTGATCAAACTGCTGAACATACCTACCAAGTTTTGCTCACATCCGAAAAAGGGGCAGCAAAAGGCTTTAAGTGTGCAGTTATTGAAATGCAGCATATTCAGTTCAATTCAATTTTATTTATAAAGTCCAGTATCACAAATCACAATTTGCCTCACAGGGCTTTACAGCATACGACATCCCTCTGTCCTTATGACCCTCACAGCGGATAAGGAAAAACTCCCCCAAAAAAACCCTTTAACGGGGAAAAAAAAACGGTAGAAACCTCAGGAAGAGCAACTGAGGAGGGATCCCTCTTCCAGGACAGACAGACGTGCAATAGATGTCGTACAGAACAGATCAGCATAACAAATTAACAGTAATCCACATGACACAATGAGACAGAGAGAGAGAGAGAGAGAGAGAGAGAGAGAGAGAGAGATATGCAGGTAATGACAGTAGCTTACAACAACATTAATGAAATTAATAATATAGTTATAGTTCTGGCTACTGCGGTACAATATGTTGAAAGTATGTATTAATATCTGGCAGTATACAAGTGTGACAATAGTCATATGTGTATAATAACAGTAGAAGTATGACTAATGACTAATGATGGCAGCAGCAGCAGGAGGCATCTGGCAGGACCACGGCAGCAGCACAACCACACACGTCACGCTGTCCAGGCACCGCTGCGATATGAGTTAATCTGAGAGACAGTGGAGCACAAAGGCTCCGGAGAAGAAGCCAAGTTAGTGACATCCAGAATGGCCGAGTTAGCAAGATGCAGTAATAGAATACGAGAGAGAGAGAGAGAGAGAGAGAGAGAAGGAGAGAAGGTGCCCGGTGTATTATAGGGGGGTCCTCCGGCAGACTAGGCCTAAGTCAGCCTAACTAGGGGCTGGTACAGGGCAAGCCTGAGACAGCCCTAACTATAAGCTTTATCAAAGAGGAAAGTCTTAAGTCTAGTCTTAAATGTGAAGACGGTGTCTGCCTCCCGGACTGTAACAGGAAGATGATTCCACAGGAGAGGAGCCTGATAGCTGAAGGCTCTCATATAGTAATGATGAAACAAAGGCGTGATGGGTCGTATTCTTTTAGACAAAATTAAACAAGCTTAAGCGACTTTGCTGAGCTTTGTGAAGCCTGTAACTCGCTTGTGGCTTTGATTTTGGGAATTTAGCTGCTGTCTTCCGTTGCGAGTGCTTGAACCTGGGATTGCCATTTGCAGATACGTATGTTTTTCATATTTCTATACATTTTCATTTTATGAATCCACATAACTGATAAACTGAATTGTCTATCCCTCTTGTTCTGGGGTTACACTGGTGGGAAGGGAGAATGAGGACAGAAAAAATTGCATTTGTACCTTGCATTGGCATACATATTCATTGTCTTGCATGGTAAAAAATCTAAATTGAAAGTCATGAAAATAGAAAGGAAGCAAAAGGATTTTAAAAAGTATATTTTAAGAATCATGTATCTTTTCTCACTGTAAAAACATTGTCATTCATGGACTCTAAAGTTTTCCAGGAAAGAGAAGCCACTGCTTGATCGTGTGGATGGAGATCACTTTTTAAACTCTCATTACACACAGAGGATCAGCATTCCACTCTCTACAAAACACAGCTGAGGTTTGCCTTAGAAAAGGTTTGCTGTCCTGCTTTGTCCAGCTAAGACATTTAAGATCAAGTTGTTGCTTTCATCTGCAGATTTAGAATAGATCATCCATGTCTGCCTCCTCTACGCTTGCCTATTGCAACACACTTTTTCCAACAGGTGAAACATCCAAGGACTGCAACTGATACAAACCACTGCTGCCAGGCTTTTGAAATGGTCTAACAGAAGTCAGCACATCACATTGATCCTTGTAGCACTTCACCGGTTAATTGTCATTTTTAGAACTAATTTTCAGATTTCACCGCTCGTTTTTAAAGCTATGAATGGTCAGGCTCCAGCCTGTGATTTTCTTGATCACAATTTGCTACTTAAGATCTTCTGGTGGAGTCTTGACCAGTCACTCAGGTAATGGAGCCTTTGCTGTTGGGCCTCTGTGGGACTCAAGAATCACCTTTTAAATTTCTTTTTATAAAATTTGATAGTCTTATCAGACTTTTTCTGTTGCCTTTTGCTGAGGTTGTGCTAAATGTATTCTGTGTCTGTTTTTTTAAAGTGATGGTGGTGCATTTTGTTGTTGGTGTAAGGACAATGGTGGCATGTGGCTAAGAGTCACCCACCAGGATGAGGAAATCAACTCATCAGTTTGTAAACTCTCCTCCTGCCAACCTCTGCTAGCTTGCTAGGATGTAGTTTTCAAATAAACATCAGTAAACACTGAAGAAAGGATAAGAAGATGAGCACCAGCTGAGCTAGCATCCTGCTAGTCATTGTACAGGCGTTGGATGATAAACTGGATGACATCTGTGCAACATCACCTTCCAACAGGATATCATGTACATGTCATAAGCGTTTATGACTTCTGTCATTAAGTTTCATTTGGTTATTATAATGACAAGTTGACATTGTTTGGGTTGTCTTGATTATGACAACTTGACATTAATTAAAGTGACATTACCAGAAGTTGTCTTTGTCATGACAACTTGACATTAAATTTGTTTGGGATGTCCATATTATGACAACTTGACATTAATCAGGATGCCATTAGACTCACAAGTCAGTTTTTAGACGCTTTGCTTAACTAAAGACTGATGACTTTCTCCCTGATTTTGTGTTTAGATGGACGGATACAATTTCAGAGTTTAAAAAAACTCCCTATGTTGTAGAACCAATAGTAAATCTGCAGGGCGGTCCTCGGTGGCTCGCTGAACTCTTGTGCTTGTAAACAGAGTCCCACTAGAAACACGTGTAGCGGTACGAAATGGCTCAGCCGTACTCGCAGAAAACGCCGTCAAAGTTAGTGGATGTTTGTCGCGTTTGTGGCGACACATTCTCGCCAACTAAAAGAAACAAACAATCTTTACAAGGCCATGATTCATCCGTCCGGCCGGACTATAGACTATAGAGGGAATCGTCTTGTTGTTTACAAGGCGATTCCCTCTATAGGGAAACATATTGAGGAAAATACAGGTAACGAGGAGCGGATGGCTGCAATCAGACAGGAAAACTTTTGCAAGCTACCTGGACCAGTGTTATGTGAAGATGGAAACTGAGTTAAAGAAAACATTAAGAGCTTACCCAATAATAGGGAACGTGGGTTGGGTTAGACTGTCGTGAGACAGGTTAGTTTTACCCTACTGATGATGTGTTGTTGCAATAGTAATTCTGAGGAAACATCCTAACTACAGCCTAACTACGCTGGCATTTGGACTAGCTGCTCAAGCAATCTCTATTAGAGATTGCTTGAGCATGTGACCAACACGGAAGACTATGTCATCAACACGCAAAGTATTATGGGAACTCTGCTGGTCATTGTTACCTGAAACGGTGAGCGTGGACGACGACAAACGGCCAGCAACATTGAATGGACCGAAGTAAAGAAAACAGAGTCGTCCATACCACAAAAAGTTAAAGTTAAAGGGCTGGATCCATATGCACTCCTGTTGTTCATCTGCCGCTTCCATCTCTATCGCTGGGCAGGTGTTGTCTGGGTCTGGTGGTGTGGGTTGAGTCTCAGACACAAGTGCAGTGTAGTCTGGTAATAACAATAAGAAGAATAAGGTGTAAATCTCTCTGTAGTTACCTGATGTACAGGAATTTGACTATCATACCTCACTTTTGTTACTGATAGCTGCTCCAAGTATCTTGAGACAATTACATTGGCATGCAAATTACACAAGAGGCAACACAAATGATGTGTCTTTTTACTATTTACCTGGGGACAAAGGTGCTGCATTATCCAACTCAGTCTCAGGACCAGTGTCATTAGTGGCTGGTGGTGGGAGTTGCTGTTGTTGTTGTTGTGAGCTCCTCGCTCTCTTTCTACATCGCTTAAACCTGTCTGAGCTTGTAGCTTTGACCTCAGTATGGCCGAGGTTCAGAGAGGGTGCCCAGTTTGGGTCGCACTCTAGCATTTCATAGGCTGGTTTGCCTGCAAACACCAAGACATATAAATTGCTTGGTAGATGTAGAACATATTCAACTGATTATTCATTAGTACACGTGTAACTTACTGATAAACCTCCTTGTCTAGTTGTGATGCCAGTTAACAGTTGACACTAGCCTAACTATGAACATGTGCAGGCAACGCTGCGTAAAAACACATCTTTCCTTCCTAAACAAGTCACACTGGTTATTTCCACACAATACTTCTAACTCACCTTTGAGAAAATGCTTTGAACACACCACCATGTGTGGTGGGGTGTTGTGGAAGGTAATGTTCGGTCTCCTTACTGCTGCTACCCATGCCATTCTTAGCCTCTTTGTGACCTCCGTGACGTGGCTTGGGCTGTTTTTCTTCCATGCTGGAATAAGATAGAAGCCTAATCCTTTGATTAACCCATCGCGATCGTGAGAACGGCTATGGCAGTTGACAATGCAGCAACTAGTCGGCATTTTGTTAGTCGGCAGTCTAGACTCAATTCAATCCTCTTCTTCTTCTCACTTGATTCAATCACATCTGGCGCCTCTGCTCTTTGTATACGCGAGGTCCCACAATGCTTTGCGTTCACCGCAGGAAACACGTCATTGATGACGACATAGAAGATTGCAGATGTGTTGTCATCAATGACATGTGAAGATCAAGATGTGGTGTTCAAAGATGTTGAAGGAGTGCTCCCCAGCAGCACTGACCCAGAGGGGCAGTTTTCCCTACCCCCTCACTTGAGATGTGCATCGCACACACTGAACTTGATTTCTAGTAATGATCTTGACAAATGGCTGACAGCGAACCCCGAGTCCAAATCAGTGTACAGAAGTGCAACTGGGAAGCAAGGCCTTAACTACCATTGAGGACATCGAGGTCATGACCTCGGTATTTTTTTCCGACCTAAATGAATGAATATAATGAAAATAAAAATAAACGATTTCATCTGTGCGGGGAAGTATGTGGGAGGACCGATGGAATGTGATTGAGTGACTCTCTATTCTCCATAATAACAATTATTTAAAAAAGAAAATTCTGGTACTCTTGTTTGATCGATGCACTCACACGCGCTGTGTTTAGTGGGGTGACTCGAGCACCTTTCAGGCTGCCACTCAGACTGTCTGAAGCAGGCATGGACAGCAGTCAGCGATTGAGCCAGGTAACTGAATAAACTGAAATCATTTCAATGTGGGCTGCTTGCTTGCTTCTTGTAATTTTTCTAACAAGAGGCAGCGGCTGGCTGTACTTGCCTGACGTAACATTGCAATGAATGAATGAATGAAACATATGAAACATTAGCAAATGTTAGCTAGGTAACGTTATCTTGCTTTTTTAACCCTATGGGCCCAAACGGCGCATAGTGCTTCCAAATTCACACCTGCTCTTTTCTATGGATTTTCTCTGTGACCGTTCGTTATGGCAAGAAGCCACGCATATCACGTGAAACAGCGGAACCGTAGCTTTCCAACAAAACCACTATCGGTAGTCCAATGTTTTCACAGCGGAAAAAAAATTATAAAGTTACACTAAAATGATGTATAATAAAGCTTTCATACAGCTTTGCACACACATTATTCTTGGATGGATTACTCGTGAATGCAGGGTCGCACAGAAATGCCACGCATATCACATGAAAGCGCAGGACCAGCGCTTTCCAATGATACCATACACATCATTGTGCTGCAATCAGGCTATAAATACAGATCGATTGTCTACAAAATAAAAACCTGATGAATTTCTTTATAATCCATTATACAGATCTTGTTATCGGTCATTTCATATGAGGAATATCGTATCTTACCACGTCTTAGGCTTGCGTGTGTTTCTCCCTGTCTATCCACATTTGTAGTCCGGCTTTCAAGATGCAAATATGTCCATATTGTCTAGTTGACACTCAAGACCACCGCACTTCACCTTTGCGCACCCAGACAACTGAGGCCTAATTATGCATGCATGACAGGGCAGTAGTCACCATATACATTGAGGGGGACACATCCCCCCAATGCCCAAAATGTCTCCCCAATATATAACTGAAACTGAAAAATAACGACAACAAAATATTCAGGTCAGGTCAAAGAGCAGCACAGAGCACAGAGAAGTAAGTCAAGATCATGTCGACAAGAAAACGTCCATAATTTTTTTTACTGCATACCAAGTGGCAAATATTATCTTGGAGGACATCATTGCACTTGGTTGACTATTTTTCTATTATACCTATAGTTGGTAATGTTGGAGCGCTAGCAAGATTTGAAAGCGGCACCTCCTCTAAGCTCCACCCCCTCCTCCCCCTCCCGTCAGTGCTCCGTCCAAAGCCACGGCTCCACAAACTTGAACGCGCATCCTACAGTAGGTATGAGTCAGCATGGCAGAGGAGAGCCGAGTAAAATAACAAATCCCACCCGAAGCAATCAAATAATTACCTGTCCAACAGAAAGACAGCAACCTCTGCATCACTTTTCAGGCCCTTCAGCTCCCTCAGTTGTCTCCACCGTTCAAAAGCTGCACCGAAGTTGACGTCTGGTTTGTCCTCTCGCTTTATCCAAAGCCTTTTTCGTCACAGCCTTTTCTGCCTCCGACTATCCTTTCTCAGCCTGTTTAGCGGGGTGAGCCATTACAAGTAATGCTGGAAGTGGTACTTTTGGCTGCATTTTCTCTGCCATTGTTCAGCAAACTCCTGCTAACTCTGTATTTCTGCTGTAGAGTGTGCTTAATATTTCCGGCAACGGTGACACGTGATGAGTGCACGCAGGGAGGAGGGAGGGACAGAGGGGGGGGCTCGGGCATGAAGGCATCTGATTGGTTCTTTCCATTCGCACCGAATGGCAGGGATTGGTCAGAGTTTTTACAGGCCTGCAGCTGCCACAGAGGTCGGATTTTTTTCCATCCCTTTTTCTGAACACATTATATATTGACTACTCTCAGGATAGAAGGACCATTTCACCCATTATAACAAGAAGTGTTTCTGAACAGGATTACCAACTATAGCTTTAACTCAGATGTAAATATTGCATGGTTCTTTCAGATAAAACACATTTTTGACTTCAATCAATCCATCAATTTTATTTATAAAGCCCAATATCACAAATCACAATTTGCCTCACAGGGCTTTACAGCATACGACATACCTCTGTCCTTTGGACCCTCACAGCGGATAAGGAAAAACTCCCCCAAAAAAACCCTTTAACGGGGGAAAAAAACAGTAGAAACCTCAGGAAGAGCAACTGAGGAGGGATCCCTTTTCCAGGACAGACAGACGTGCAATAGATGTCATACAGAACAAATCAGCATAATAAATTAACACTAATCTGTATGACACAATGAGAGAAAGAGAGAGAGAGAGAGAGAGAGAGAGAGAACAGACGGTAATGACAGTAGCTTATAACAACATTAATGAAAGTAATAATATTATAATTATAGTTCTGGCTACTGTGGTACAATATGTTTAAAGTATATATTAATATCTGATAGTATACATGTGTGACAATAATCATATGTGTTTAATAACAGTAGAAGTATGACTAATGATGGCAGCAGCAGCAGGAGGCATCTGGCAGGACCACGACAGCAGCACAACCACACACGTCACGCTATCCAGGCACCGCTGCAATATGAGTTAAACTGAGAGACAGTGGAGCACAAAGGCTCCGGAGAAGAAGCCGAGTTAGTGACATCCAGAATGGCCACGTAAGCAAGATGCAGTAATAGGATACGAGAGAGAGAGACAGAGAAGGAGAGAAGGTGCCCGGTGTACTATAGGGGGTCCTCCAGCAGACTAGGCCTAAGTCAGCCTAACTAGGGGCTGGTACAAGGCAAGCCTGAGCCGGCCCTAACTATAAGCTTTATCAAAGAGGAAAGTCTTAAGTCTAGTCTTAAATGTGGAGACGGTGTCTGCCTCCCGGACCGTAACAGGAAGATGATTCCACAGGAGAGGAGCCTGATAGCTGAAGGCTCTGGCTCCTGATCTACTTTTGGAGACTTTAGGGACCACGAGTAACCCTGCGTTCTCAGAGCGCAGTGTTCTTGTGGGATAATATGGCACTATGAGCTCTCTAAGATATGACGAGCTTGACCATTTAGAGCTTTGTAAGTTAACAGTAGGATTTTAAATTCAATTCTGGATTTTACAGGGAGCCAGTGCAGAGAAGCTAAAACAGGAGAAAAATGATCTTGTTTCTTAGTTCCTGTTAGTACATGTGCTGCTGCATTCTGAATTAGCTGGAGAGTTTTTAAGGACTTACTAGAGCTACCTGATAATAGAGAGTTACAGTAATCCAGCCTTGAGGTAACAAAAGCGTCTTTAAGGCAATTATGAAGTTTAGTTAATTGATTACTTTCTTCTGGCTTCATAGATAGATACAACTGTGTATCATCCGCATAAGAATGGAAATTTACAGAGTGATTTCTAATGATATTACCTAAAGGAAGCATATATAGAGTAAATAGGATTGGTTCGAGCACAGAACCTTGCGGAACTCCAAAACAGACTTTAGTACGTAAGGATGATTCATTATGAACATCAACAAATTGAAAACGATCAGATAAATAAGATTTAAACCAGCTTAGTGTTGAACCTTTTAAGCCAATTAAGTGATCCAGTCTCTGCAGTAGAATTTGATGGTCAATTGTGTCAAACGCCGCACTAAGATCTAATAAAACAAGTACACAGACGAGTCCTTTGTCTGAAGCAATCAGAAGGTCATTTGTAATTTTAACTAGTGCTGTCTCAGTGCTATGATGCACTCTAAATCCTGACTGAAATTCCTCAAATAAATTATTATCATGGAGAAAATCACACAGCTGGTCTGCGACTACTTTCTCAAGGATCTTTGACAGAAAGGGAAGATTAGATATTGGTCTGTAGTTGGCTAACACCTCTGGATCCAGGGTGGGCTTTTTTAGGAGAGGTTTAATTACAGCTACCTTAAAAGACTGTGGCACATGCCTGTTAATAAGGATATATTGATCATATCTAATATATGAGTGTTAACTAAAGGTAAGACCTCCTTAAGTAGCCTAGTTGGGATGGGGTCTAAGAGACACGTTGATGATTTAGATGTGTGTGACTTATGAATGAGTCAATGGAATTTCTTGCAACAGAATGTCCCACCATCATGGTTCTTATATTGCCAGATTCCAGAGTGTCTCCCCTCTTCATATATGGCAGAATATGTCAACTTCCAACTTGCTATGGTGAGATACCTGTCAAAATGTAAGAATTTAGTAACACAGATTTGTTTTTTTCACTGATATAAAAATTAATATAACTGACAACTGATAGATGAAGAGAACTACTTCCTGCTAAAGAATAAGTGGTTCAAACATAATTATAAATACCCACAAACAAAGTTTGGTGAAAGGCAATTATGCCATAGTATGAAGTGGGAAGAGAAACATGATAAGATGGGATTAATCTAACATGATGTGTGTAGTTCTTTATAGAAGTAGCCTCTTAATTTGGCTGTCAAAGTGCACCAGATTGAAGCCTTTTGATATATAATTGACAAAAATTTCTGACCCCCCCCCGTCACATGCACCACGACTAAATGACCTCAGTATTTCAAAAATCCTGCGTACAGACCTGCTGGGAAGTACAGGTAGGTCTGTTCAATAACGATTAAATCTGAAAGCCAAATACATTGTTTTATTTTTTAAATTTTAGTTTGATGTATTATTATTTTTTTGTAGTGAATCCGCAGATATGTTACTGTACCTCATTAACTCACATGATGCTTCCCGCTGAGCTATGCAGCGCAAATTACACAGTACATTGCCAAGCTCATCAATTCACATTGCATTCACAGGCCATCAAGACACGATTTGGGTTGGTGTTGGACAGCAAAGATGCTCTCCTTGCACCTGTCACACTGCCAAAGTTTAAAGTGTGATGGCTGAAAGAAGAGGAGAGGAGAGATGCTTTAAGGACACTGCTGACCACCAAATGCCGTGCTTCCCCCCATGATGAGCAGGATGTACGTACACCACAGATCCCCACCTCCAGCAGTCATTGACTATTTGAAGTTGGGGTCAGAGATGGAGATTCTGAACTGTTTCCCCACAATAAAGACTATATGTATGAAATTCAACACAGCGACACACTCTAGCACACTGGTGGAGAGGCTCTTTAGCCTGGGCAATCTTGTGCTGACTCCGAGGAGGAATAGGTTGTCTGACAAACAATTTGAGAGACTCCTCCTCATGAGGTACAACCACTTCTTTGATAAGCATGTCCAGTAAGATAGAAAAATGTGCTGTAAAGCCCTAGTTTGGTGAGTGAGCTATAGTGAGTTGAGTGTGTTTGGCCTGTTAAATACACAGTTCAAATTACATTTCATATGCAACGTTGTTTTCCTTTGAAGTCTCATCATTGTCTGATATGATGATGAAGGCCAGTATCTTATTTTATTTATTGATATTATTTTGAACAAATTCATGTTTGCATTAAATGGTTGGAAGGACAACCTCTTTTAAGTTATTCTGTTGTATTGTAAAGAAATTCAGTTTGACAATGCTTAACTCATGGCCTCAAAATAGAAATAGACATTTAATAGTTTCCAATGACAGTTTTAATCATAATTTTATCTTGAGACATTTTGCATACTGCCAGTACTGTAGCCTTGTTCTTGACACATTTTTCTGTGTTTGGGCTGATTTTCCCAACTTTGCTGTCGGCTTTGTTGTATTAAAGAGCATAAAAGAGAGATCTTGTATATGTCCTCCATATTAAAATCAGGATTTGTGCTGATCTGGGCACATTTTGATTTGTCATTAAGATATCATGATCATCATCTTAATGACAAATCACAATGGTACCACTTTACTTTAGGTCAAAGAATTTATTCATTACACTGTCATAATGGTGTCATGACAGCCAGTTTTGTGTCGTATCCTGCTAGACATCTATCTGACCGAGTGTTAGAATCAGTCTGTAACCTTGGACATCTAGTTATAGTAATCATTATGTCACCTTGTCATAAACACAAAAAGAGGTGCAGTTTTTTATTTTTTTTGTGTTAATGTAAAGTTGTCATGACAAAGACATCTTCTGGTAATGTCATACTGGTTAATGTCAAGTTGTCATAATAAGGACATCCCAAAAACAAATTTAATGTCGAGTTGTCATGACAAAGACAACTTCTGGTAATGTCACTTTAATTAATGTCAAGTTGTCATAATCAAGACAACCCAAACAATGTCAACTTGTCATTACAATAACCAAATGACACTTAATGACAGCAATCATTAACATTTATGACATGTACATAATGTTTATGACAAGTTCATGACAGTGTCATGTCATAGTGATGACAGTGTCATCTCACCTTTATGTAGACACCTTCAAATAAAGTGTTACCGTAACTTTTTAAGCCTTTGTTTCACTAAAACCTGAAATACTGGATAGTGTCATTTAACCAGGTGACTAATTACCTATATACCAATAATACAGAGCAGAGGACTCTGTTTAGTGAAGGGGAGGAGGTGTGTGCTTTATAGTAAATAAGGACTGGTGTGACAGTGAGAATGTGAGATGCTGTCCTGTTCAGGTGTCAAATGTGAAACATCTTTTACTGCTATTATTATGAATCCCAGTGCCTGTATTGTGTCTTCACCCTTTTTATCACTAGTTTTGGAACTGAGTGAATTTACACCTGTTTTTAGAGTGTGAAGTGAATCTACCTTGCTGTGTGTTTTATTTGGGACACGGATTGCTGTGAATTTGTCTTGTGCCTTACTGTGTGCTTAAACTGGACACTGATTTGCCGTGCATTGCTGTGATGTGTGCACACCGGGAACTTGGGTCCGTCAGCTGTGATTTGACTGCACCCAACCTCTTCTCTGTATCAGGGTGAGGCTATGCTGTTACATTGATTTTGTGTGCATGGGACATACCGGTGTGTGTAGGCTATATGACTAAGCGGCTGCTCTATGTTTTTGCCAGCACTGGTTGCCATGTGGACCAGAGCTGCGGGAGAAGTGAAGTGTGATGCTGCGCATGATCTGAGTTAAGTAAAGGAACGTATCCATTTTCCCCCTTATTTGTGTGTGTAGGCAATACCTGTCCCAGATAGCACACATACATCTGGCCGACGTCGGCCTGAGAACAACACATCGGCCCTGAATTTATAGCGTCGGCCGCATGGGCGGATATTTTAAAATGTAATACTCTTTTGTTCTAGCTCATCAAACGTTTCTGTTACGTCGGCTTTCGGTCGGCCCAGTGCCGTAGAATCAAAGAGCACAGATACCAAGAGGCGAAGCTCAATAGAATGCCCCATAGCAACAGACTCGCCCATGGTTTCGTCCTACTGCCGCCATTTTGGACTGTCAGCAGACCGCAGCAGACCCGCTTGCATACAAAAACACATAGACAAACTGAAGTATATCGCTACTAATTATGCTTACAATGCTACTCACCTCGTGATAGCTTGGTCACAGCTGCTTTTTCACGTTTTTGTAAAGCAAAATATAGACTTTAAAAAAAACAAAACGAAGAAAAACGGCCTAGATGGCATCTCTACATATTACAACACATTAATGGTGACGTCAAATAGTCAGGAATAAAGATTTATTTGCAGTTTGTACAGTAAGGGGACAGTAATAATAATAATAATAATAATAATAATATATAGGCTATTTTAATATGATATATTTTAATGCTAAAGCAGTAATCAGTTCTGATATAAATGGTCCAAGAGGCCATATATATATATATATATATATATATATACAGTACAGGCCAAAAGTTTGGACACACCTTCTCATTCAATGCGTTTTCTTTATTTTCATGACTATTTACATTGTAGATTCTCACTGAAGGCATCAGAACTATGAATGAACACATGTGGAGTTATGTACTTAACAAAAAAAGGTGAAATAACTGAAAACATGTTTTATATTCTAGTTTCTTCAAAATAGCCACCCTTTGCTCTGATTACTGCTTTGCACACTCTTGGCATTCTCTCCATGAGCTTCAAGAGGTAGTCACCTGAAATGGTTTCCACTTCACAGGTGTGCCTTATCAGGGTTAATTAGTGGAATTTCTTGCTTTATCAATGGGGTTGGGACCATCAGTTGTGTTGTGCAGAAGTCAGGTTAATACACAGGCGACAGCCCTATTAGACAACTGTTAAAATTCATATTATGGCAAGAACCATTCAGCTAACTAAAGAAAAACGAGTGGCCATCATTACTTTAAGAAATGAAGGTCAGTCAGTCCAGAAAATTGCAAAAACTTTAAATGTGTCCCCAAGTGGAGTCGCAAAAACCATCAAGCGCTACAACGAAACTGGCACACATGAGGACCGACCCAGGAAAGGAAGACCAAGAGTCACCTCTGCTTCTGAGGATAAGTTCATCCGAGTCACCAGCCTCAGAAATCGCAAGTTAACAGCAGCTCAGATCAGAGACCAGATGAATGCCACACAGAGTTCTAGCAGCAGACCCATCTCTAGAACAACTGTTAAGAGGAGACTGCGAATCAGGCCTTCATGGTCAAATAGCTGCTAGGAAACCACTGCTAAGGAGAGGCAACAAGCAGAAGAGATTTGTTTGGGCCAAGAAACACAAGGAATGGACATTAGACCAGTGGAAATCTGTGCTTTGGTCTGATGAGTCCAAATTTGAGATCTTTGGTTCCAACCGCTGTGTCTTTGTGAGACGCAGAAAAGGTGAACGGATGGATTCCACATGCCTGGTTCCCACTGTGAAGCATGGAGGAGGAGGTGTGATGGTGTGGGGGTGTTTTGCTGGTGACACTGTTGGGGATTTATTCAAAATTGAAGGCACACTGAACCAGCATGGCTACCACAGCATCCTGCAGCGACATGCCATCCCATCCGGTTTGCGTTTAGTTGGACGATCATTTATTTTTCAACAGGACAATGATCCCAAACACACCTCCAGGCTGTGTAAGGGCTATTTGACCAAGAAGGAGAGTGATGGAGTGCTGCGGCAGATAACCTGGCCTCCACAGTCACCGGACCTGAACCCAATCGAGATGGTTTGGGGTGAGCTGGACCGCAGAGTGAAGGCAAAGGGGCCAACAAGTGCTAAACACCTCTGGGAACTCCCTCAAGACTGTTGGAAAACCATTTCAGGTGACTACCTCTTGAAGCTCATGGAGAGAATGCCAAGAGTGTGCAAAGCAGTAATCAGAGCAAAGGGTGGCTATTTTGAAGAAACTAGAATATAAAACATGTTTTCAGTTATTTCACCTTTTTTTGTTAAGTACATAACTCCACATGTGTTCATTCATAGTTTTGATGCCTTCAGTGAGAATCTACAATGTAAATAGTCCTGAAAATAAAGAAAACGCATTGAATGAGAAGGTGTTGTCCAAACTTTTGGCTTGTACTGTGTGTATATATATATATATATATATATATGTATAGATGATAGATAGATAGATAGATAGATAGATATTTATTTATATTTATATTTATATATATGTGTTACCTTTCCTCCAAAACTGGCATATTAAATTGATATTAAAACACTTTAAAACTTACACCTCAGGAGTTCTTACCTGTTAGGATCCTTCAGGAAATGGTGGAAGGCCAGGTGCGGGGTGTTCCACTGATAGTTGTTGCAGTTAATTGCACTACACTGTTTTATTTTACTTTTTTTCTCCTCTCTCTTTGACATCTTGCATGTTGTCTGGGCGCAACAGTCCAAGCTCAACAGTCCAAAATGGCGGCAGTGCCCCTAGTGACTGTTGGCAAAAATTCAACAGAGCTTCGCCTCTTGGTATCCATGCTCTTTGCCGTAAGTCCGCATCGATGCTGACCCATAGGGACGCCGTTAGCTGTAAGCGGTGTCTGTAATAACTCTGGTCACGGTCCGTGAAAAAAATATTTTTTCCAGCGGATGTCTTAGTTACAACATGATTGAACTGGAGTAGTTTCATGTTGTATCTGACAACGGAAGGCTATTAACAGATGACGTCCTGATGTTAGCTTTGCTGCTGCTGTTAGCTGTCCCTGTCAGCTGATGCTTTCTAGACATCGTGATTTCCCAAAACTGAATAACCAACCACACACAGCAACACAAAACTGCTTTGCTAGCTCAATCATGTTGTAACCATTGGGGTTGTAACTAAGATATCCGCTGGAATTTTTTTTTTTCACAGACCGTTTATTGAGTTATTACAGACACCGCTAACAGCTAACGGTTAGCCTAGCTAAACTACGATAACCATGCTGTTATTTACAAAACGTCACATCCCGCCTTGAGTATATCCAATCAGCACCAAGTAATCCCCAAGCCCCAGCCAGGAGTTTCTCGGGGCCGTTCTGAGAATAGACGCCGCATTGACTGCCGCTGCTTATTGGAGCCGACGTCCTAGCCAGCCTCCATCTTGGATGGGTCTCGCTTCGCCTCCACAGTGCATTCACCTCTGTTGAGGAAGGAGCTGTATGTACAAGTAGAATAGAATAACTAGTTATTTTACAGGATGCTTTCAAACACCTCAACCCCAGAGTGGAGATGTATATATACACACATATGTATGTATTCTTTGGTTCTGAGTACCTACTCCGAGGCAGGGTCTTGTTTAGCCCCTGTAAAAGTTCCGGAACTCTGTCCTTCGTTGGTGGTTCCTGCAGTGGAGACACGCACCAACGGCCCCGGCCCCGTAACATTATCCCGAAGTTCTTGGGGTGGAAACGGGCCTTTTGTTTGGAACTGAGCTCACAGGACACAGCATCTCATCATAGTTGGCTTCAGGTAAGCTAACTGGAATAAACTGGCAGAAAATAGCTATGTCGTTTATTCTGTGACCGTTAAAAGAGGTTCCTGGTGAGTGGCGAGGCACGACTGGGTGTATATAGCTTAACAGGTCCCCACCAGCTAACGTTATCTTTCGTTAGCTGTTAGCTAGTTTAGCGGTTTAGCTCATGTTAGCTAACAGGCTATAACTGTGGTGTTTTCATTTTATTTTCCCTAGTTGACGTTATCTGCTCATCTGGTTATCGTGAGCACTCGTTTTGGGTTAAAGTGGAAGTGCCCGGAGCTGCCACCCGTGGTCCCGCGGCCCCCTGGCCTGACCTCCAGGGACCTGGACGGATGCCTAAGTGTGGGTGACAGGAGTGGAGAGGAGCGCGGAATTAAGGCGGGGCGGGCCGACACTGTGTATCCCAGAACGGATGCTCGAGTGTGGGTGACAGGAGCGGAGAGGACCGCGGAGGTAAGGCGGGGCGGGCCAACACTGTGTATCCCAGAACGGATGCTCGAGTGTGGGTGACAGGAGCGGAGAGGACCGCGGAGGTAAGGCGGGGCGGGCCAACACTGTGTATCCCAGAGCGGGTGCACGAGTGTGGGTGACAGGAGCGGAGAGGACCGCGGAGGTCAAATAGTGAAATTTAAAGCTGAGTTCACACTGGGCGCAAGTGAAGCGAATTACACGCGCGTAACTCGAGTAACACGCCACGTGTAACTCGGGGGTTTGGACGCTGGACCATTTTGTTAATTCACGTTATCGTGTCATTCGCGCGAGTAGCGGGGAAGCCGGCTTTGCTAACCGGAGCTAAGCTAGTGCTGACGTTCATAGTACAACCATTCTACAAACTAATAAAATACACATATTTACAGAACTTACCAAGTAGACCAGTCTCCTCAGCAACTTTCACCCAAGCCTGCTCCTTTTTCTTGCGGTCTCTGCAGAGTAGACACGTAGTATCATATAGCTCCGGGTAGCCGCACACCGCAATGATAAGTTTCTCCTCCATCTCGGCATCAACACCTGGACGTCGGGGCGTCAAGACATCACTGACGACCATGGCTGAGATAACCACCATCGCTGCTTTGTACCTGCTCTGGAAGTCCCCGATGCATCGGAGGGCCAAACACCGTCGTTTTTGGGTTCATCCTATCCTGCAGAAGTGCATCCAGCTCGGCGCGTTTCACCACCTCCTCCAGGAACTCTGTCTGGTTGATAGCAGCTTTCAGCGGTACTTCAGGCTGACTGGGGCCCAGTTTGAGGACCTGTTGGCGAGGGTTGGCGCCAGGATCTCCTGGCAGGACACCAACTACAGGCGCTCCATTTCAGCTGCGGAGCGACTGTCCATCTGTCTCCGGTGAGTAGCAGTTTATTGTTGTTGACACACGCCAGTGATGTCGGGAGAATCTCAACGCTGATTGGCTTTCGCGGCACAGCATCATGCAAATTCGCCTCCAATATTTTCAACTTGAGCGATGAGGGGTTGGACGCGAACTTCGTGCCGCGCTGGACGCCTCTATCGCGTCCATCGCATCCATCGCATCGCGCTAGATGCATCCATCACGCCGCCCGGCGCGAATTTGCATCTAATCGCATCTTTGCATTGACTTTGTATGTAATCTTGACGCGCGAATTTGCGAATTCGCGTTTGGTGAATGGTATTTTTGTATCAACGGTATGTTGGTAATGTGATTTCATGGGCAATTTATCAGTCGAGGTCTCCTCCTCTGCAAAGCAAACTGACCCGGTGGCTACAGGTAATAGCGCAGTTTTGAAAGAACTGGGTTTTTTTTTGAGATGAAGGACTGATTGCTGAGCTGCTGTTAACAGTTACCGGAGTTAACGCCGGATCCCATTATTTAACAGTTTCAACACTAAATTAAGCAGAGCGACGGACCCAAAGCCTTCAATCTGGCTAGAAGACAGCTGAAATGCTAAAAAAAAAAATACAGTGGTGAAGTTGGGATTTGTTTCTTTAAGTTATGTGATCATCATCTTTTCTGTGTCTTGCAGGCTGCCAGGAGAAGCGGACTGGCCATCAGATATTGTTTGTGGAAATTTGAAAATAAAGTTTCTCAAATTGACTTTTGTCTCTTCATTGTGCACACTTACACACGAAATAGGGTAACAGTCAGCTATTTTTGAATGTTAGCACTGATTTCTCACGTTGAATGGTAAAATAGTTGTAGTTTGAAAGGTCCGACCTAAATGAATAAAGGTCGTAGTTAACGAAGCATATGAATATTAATGAAGGAACGCCTACTGAGCGCAGCCATGGTTTTCCCGTTTTTTCCTTTTTGGTTTAAAATGAAAAACGAGAAAATGGAGCCGTTTTTCTGCTTTTGTTATCAGAATCAAAAAACGAAAAATGACAAAACCAAATTCAAATGACAGCCCGATTTTGTTTTTTTGCAGATTCATTTTTTCATTTATTGTTTTGGACAAAAAGTTGAACGGCGGTGGCATCAGAGGTGGAAGTAACTTCAAAATAAAAGACAGGAAGATAAGCTTGCCTAAAACTTATAAATATCCTATAAAACTTTCCCATGTATCTTTTATTTCCACGTACACCTGATGTTTTGCGCATTTTGAAAAGCTGCCTGCCATTGCTGTGAGGAACTTTTTATTCATAAAAATAGAAATAAAATGTTATGATTGTAAATTTTATCAAGAGTACCCAGCTGCAGACAAGATTGCAGACAAGACTGCGGACAAGGGTGCCGCCATGGGGGCGTTCAAGATGGCGGCCTGAACAGACGCTGTGCACCAAACTTTAACAAAGACTAGTGAAAAGTTTTCCATTCCACTGATTTATCGACCCTTTGTTTGGAAGAAGTAAGTTAACACTTGGTGACATTTTCTGAGCTACAGTGGGCAAGAAACGGGACCACGCGGACTCTAAAGATAGTGAAAGGGGAGTTAGCTCAGCACAGGTGCTAGCTGCACTAGCTAGCGGCGGGCATGACTATATGGCAGAAGCGGGTGACATGTAAGGCTCGATTTTTTCTGATGATGACTTCCCGCAGCTCCCTTTTTCACCAAGTGACTCTCCAGCGGTGAAGAAAAAGCCTCAGGAAGCTGTCAGCTTCTCTGTGACCAGAGATATAACCGCTCAACTTGACAATATATTGAAACTCATCAACAACCGATCCGACATGATTGAGGAGAAAATCTTCGGGCTGAATAGCAAGGTGGATAGTGTGGTCATCGACCTGAAAGCGGTTACCGCGAAGATAACTACTCTTGAGCAGCGTGTTACTACGGTGGAGCAGCCAGTTAAGCTCATGCAGAGGAGAATGGATGAGCTCGAGACCTACACAAGGCGCTGGAACCTAAAGCTAATGGGGGTCCCCGAGTCCGTCCAGCAGGAGAGCGTCCGCCTTGAAGTTACCAAAACGTGCCAAGCTGTCCTTTCTGCCATGAAAGACAGGCTCGTGGATGCCATCGACACTGTTCATCACCTGGGGAAGAAGCGGCACTCAGATGAGGACACCAGACCCAGGGGCATCATACTCCAGTTCACCTCGCGCGTCTGCAGGGATGCGGTATGGAAGGCGGCGAAAAACTCTTCCTATCTGAAGGAGCGAGGCTTGCAGTTCAAGGAGGACTTCTTCAGAGGAGACCGAGAGAGGAGGCAGAGGCTATGGCCAGAGGTTCAGAGGGCTCGAGCCGCGGGGAAGACGGCGTTTTTCGCTGGAGCGAGAGCTTTCATAGAAGGAGAAGGCGAGATTATCCTTAACTGACTTGTGCTGATTATCATAACCACTTATCTGGTATGTTAGAATGATAATTTTTGCGGGTCAATGTTGTTTGTGACTCGTTATGGGTGTAAATACACCCCTTATGTGGCCTTTAGTCAATATTAAGCCCAGTCACTTTAGTTCATGTATTATGTCCTTTGGAAGATTTACTTGATACATCTGACATTTTTTCAAAGTGAAATTTCTTTTCACATATTTTGATAACAAATGGTGCTGCACTTTCTACAGACCTATTTACCTAGAGTTAAGTTTTTTCTATATACAGCTAAAACAGGTTAAGCTTATATATAAGCTATTCTTGTAGATTTTTCTTAAAAAAAATTTTCTTGTTCATGTCTTTATCTATCATTTCTTTAAACGCCAGGGGGTTAAGAAACATTGTAAAACGAAAGGTTTTATTTTTATTTACCAAGCACCAGAAAACTGATTTTGTATTTTTTCAAGGGACACACTCGTAAACGACTGTAATTTCTGGAGATCACAATGGGGAAATGATATTTGGCTATCCCATGGTACTGAACATCCGGCAGGGGTATCTTGTTTAAGAAAAAGTTTTAGAGGAGATATTTTGCACTCAGACTGTGATGCTACTGGCCACTTTGTTTGTATGGTTTTAAAGGTTAACAACATAGTTTTAATTGTTGGAAATATCTACGGCTTCAATTCTAAGCAGGACAACGATCAGCTACTTGATTCTTTAGAGGGCAGGCTTACACACTGGTTGTTGAAATTTCCTGATGCATACTTTTTGAGAAGAGGAGATTTTAATGTCGTTATGGATGAGGTTAACGATAGGTGGCCTCCAGGTCATCACTCAAATTCAAATTCAACTTTAAAGTTTTTAATGAGCAAGTTTGATTTGACTGATATATGGAGGGAGAAATTTCCAGATGGCAAGATTTACACCTGGAGTAATAAAGATGGCTCCAGATGGTCGCGCTTAGATTTCTGGCTTGTTTCAAAATCCTTAGACAAAAACAGTATTACAGTTGATATTTTATCAACACCGTTAACTGATCACAGAGCTGTTACTATTAATGTTAATTTTTTGCCTGGTGGGGGTTGTTTGAAAAATTCTCTTACTAGAAAATGAATAGTTCTCTACTGAGTCATAGTTGTGTTAAACTGGAGCTTAAAAGGCTAATTACTCTCTACTGGGACAAAGCTCAAAGGGAAGGGAATTTTGGTATCAACTGGGAGCTACTCAAATTTGAGATTGGAAAATATTTGAGGAAATATGGCAGCATTTTAGTTAAATCTAGGAGAGCCTTAGAAGAGACAGTTGTCTCCAAAATTACAGCCCTTGCTAATGTCTCTCCAGAATCTGAAGAAGAGAGATTAAAGTTGGCCGAATTACAAGGTAAATTAGATGACATGTACAAAATAAAAGTGGAGGGTGCCTTCATAAGGTCCAGACCAAAGTGGTTGGAGCATGGTGAGCAGATGTCTGCCTATTTTTTTAATTTAGCAAAGTCACAAGCAAAGTACAATTCTATCCTCCAGCTGAATGTTGAGGGAATTGTTACTCATAACAGGAAGGACATTTCTAAGTTGTTATAATTACTATTCTTCATTATACAAATCTAAGTTCAATGTAGATAATATGTCTGCATTTTCTAGGCATTTGGATGGATTGAATACAATTAGCCCTGAAGATAAGTTGGTGTGTGACTCCCCAGTCACTTTACAAGAAGTTGTAGATTCCATAAAACATTTAAAAGTTAACAAGTCACCTGGTAACGATGGAATCAGCGCTGAATTTTATAAGTCATTTTCGGAGTTGCTTGCACCATTCCTACATAAAGTTTTTTCAGAGAGTATTACTAATTCTACACTTCCCAGTAGCATGACACAAGGTGTCATCTGTCTTATACCTAAACCAAAAAAAAGATGTTCTTTTGATTGATAACTGGAGACTTATTAGTCTACTCAACAACGATTACAAACTTTTTGCCATTATATTTGCCATGAGGTTTAAAAAAGTCTTAGACACAATCATAGACGATAATCAATCAGGATTTATGAGTAACAGGCACATTTCTAACAACATAAGGCTGGTCTTTGATCTTACTGATTACTCTGATCTGATAACTGAGGAGTTTTATACTTTTTCTTGATTTTACAAGGCCTTTGATACTGTTGAGCATCCCTTCATTTTTTATTGCCTTGAGAAATCTGGTTTTGGTACATATTTTTGCAATGCTTTTAAAACCCTCTATGCAAAAGGAAACAGCTCTGTGAGTTGTTGTTGTTGCTGTCAGTTGGTACCACTCAAAGATTTTGTCTTGAACGTGGAATACGGCAGGGCTACCTGGTATGTTTATCTCTTTCTCATTGTTGCACAAGTTTTTTGTCACTATATAAAATCAAGTGACCTAGAAGGTATATCTGTTGCGGGTAGGAACATCTTATTAAGCCAACTGGCAGATGATACGGCTTTATTTTTGAAAAACTCTCTACAGGTAGATACAGCGATTAAGTGTACTGAAATATTTTCAAAAGCCTCAGGACTTTGTTTGAATTTAAAGAAATGTGAATTGTTTGCGTTAAAAGAGTGTGCTGTATTCTCTATTAATAGTATCCCTGTCAAGGAAAAGGTAAACTATCTAGGTATTGTTGTAACCAAAAACCATCAAGAAAGAGGTGATCTCAATTTTAATCCAATGATTAAAAAAGCTGAAAGCAAATTCAATCATTGGTTCCAATGAGACTTGTCCTTAAAAGGTCGTGTTCTCCTATCAAAAGCTGAAGGTATTTCACGACTTATTTATGTTGCATCCTCGCTATATCTTGATAATAGAACTGCCAAGAGAATTGATCAAATGCTGTTTAAGTTTTTGTGGAAGAACCGTGTTCATTATATCAGAAAATCTGTTGTTATTAATTCTTGTAAAAATGGCGGCCTTCACTTTCTGGATTTCTCCACATTGAATAACGTGTTTAAGATCAACTGGTTAAAACATTTTCTGAAAAATGAGTCCTCCATGTGGAACTTTATCCCCAAATTTGTTTTTGACCAAATTGGAGGTCTCCCATTCCTTTTAGTTTGCAGTTATAAGATAAACAAGATACCTGTTAAACTGTCCAATTTTCACAAGCAGGTTTTACTGGCATGGAACTTAATCTACAAGCATAACTTCTCACCACAGCATTATTATATATGGAATAACAGAGACATTCTGCGTAAAAAGAAGAGTATTTTTCTAAAGAACTGGTTTGACAAAAATATTTTTTTGGTAAGTCAGCTGATTAACACTGAAGGTAGTCTTATGAGTCATGATGAATTTACTACGTATTATGATTTCCCTGTCACAGCGAAGGAATTTGCTCTGGTAATGGGGGCTATCCCACATGGCTCGGTGACTCTGTGCAGAGGCTCATTCCCAATTGATGTCTCTTTAGTTAATGTTGATGATTCTCCATGTGGTAAAGTGTGTTTTTCAACAACGCGTAAGAATAATAACAAAGCCATTCGGTCTCTATTTCAGAATGAAATTGTTACAAAACCTTATGTCTTTACTTGTTGGAGTAATTTTGTCAGTAACATTCCCTGGATTAAAGTGTGGGCATTGCCCCATAAATATTTAATTACTAATAAGATTAAGGAGATTTCTTTTAAAATTTTGCACAAAATGTATCCAGTTAAACATTTTCTCAAAAAGTTTAAACCAGATCTAAATATAAATTGTTCTCTGTGTGCAGTCCATCCAGAAACTGTGTCTCATCTGTTTTGGAAATGTCAATTCTCTAGTAAATTATGGAAAGATGTTGTTAAATTTATAAATGACATGGTTTACAAGGACTTTGTATTATTGTATGAGCATGTTTTATTTGGTTTTTACCCCAATGATAGGAAATTGCATGAAAAAGCGTATATGATAAATCTACTGATCATTCTAACCAAATTTCATATACACAAGTGCAAATTTTTAGATAGAAGACCCCTGTTCACTGTTTTTTTGAACAGTTTGAACAGTACTTAGAATCTATTAAATCCTCTACCAATAATAAGGCCTTACAAACAATTAATGTTTGTGTCAAACTTAAAATCTGTATTTGATTACAGTTTATGTGGTAATGGATTGTGAGGTGATGCTTGATCTGATGCTTGGACTGACTGCTGGACTTTGGTCTGAATATGCCTTGAATACTTGTTTTTCCTTTTATTTTCTATTTTATTTATTTTATTTATTTATTTTTTTAAATCCTTTCTGTGTCATGACCCCCTGGCTTATTTTATTTTATTTTGTTGAATGCACTCTGAAATTGCACGATGGCTGCTGTGTGCATTTGTAAATGATGTGCAACATGATCAATAAAAACTGTTAAAAAAAACAAACAAAAAAAAAAAACAAGGGCGCCGCCATATATCCAATCCATACGGAAGTCCATACCGGAAGTTAATCTTCGTTAATCGTTAATCTTCTTAGTTTTTTCCCCCCCAGAAGTCGGTTTTTAAGTCTGTCTTTTTTTATATAATTCATTTTAGCAATACATTTACAAACTTTGAAGCAACCAACAATTATATATATATATATATATAATAAAGTAAATAATAATATTAATACAATTATTTTAAATACAATCATGTTTTGTTTGGAATAACATTGACCTCAACAAGTTAAACCTACAAAAATTGCAGAAAATCAGCAAACACATGAATTTTAGTTGGATTCATTTTTAAAGATTAAATAAGGTGAGCACTTTCATTTATTGGGCTACAGTTGCAACATGCAGATTACTATCAGGTCATTCAAAACAACTGAAAACCATGGACACAACAAATGTCATACTTACTCTTACATCAGTATGGTTAATTGTAACTATTGAACTATTAAATGAACGTAATAATTAGATTGTCATATTTTCAGATGTATTCTATTATATTTCAGGAACACATGTAAACACAATATTACACTATTGAACTGGCAACATAAAGAAGCAGACTTGGAGTTCTCTTTTTTGTGAACAAGTTTTTATTCCAGATATCCATATCAATCTCAAAAGTAGAAAAAAAAGGAAAAACAGTAAAATAATTTATTTGTTTGGTCTATAAAATGTAAGAAAATGGTATAAAATGTCAACCACTGTTCCACAAATCACAAGATCCCAAGATGCAGCCTAAAATGTTTTGTTTTGTCCCAAACAAATATCATTAAACATTACTGTTAAATGTAGACGAAGTATATGATCTCAAACAGATACTTCTCATCAGCATACCATGGAAATGAACTGCATTTTCCGTATGGTTTTTCAGGTGCCTCTGGATCGCGCTCTCATTTTTGGTTATAAATTTGGGGCAGAGAGGACACCCAAACTCGGATGGTGAAAGGGTTGTGTGCCCCAGACTGGCTTCGTCACTCAAAATAGAGGGGTGCATCTGAAAAAAGGAGAAGTCAATCAACATTGATAGCTGGAAAACATACTGAACATCAACCATATTTTACCGATCTAAAGGACTCATGGTGCATTACTAAAACATAATACAAATGTATTTTTTGCAGGCACCCGGGGCTATGTATACCTTATTTATCACTGAAGTCAAGCTAGCCCTCACTTTGAAACATTTGGTCAAGCCAGCCCTCACGTTGTTTTGCGGTGCGCGCATATACTACACATTACGGCAAGAGCGAGAAAGGGCTGATTTCAAAGTAAAACCAAGCTTCCAAAACGACCTCAGGGTGCAGTAAAATTAAGCAATATCGCATGAGAGGGAGTGATGTTGTACTGTATATCGTCACGGCTGTGATTCGGTCGTAGGCAGAAATAAATCCTATGTTATGTAGCTCCGCGAAAAAAAAAAGCCGTTCCCCCGGTCTCTTGCCAGGCAACGCAGCACACATTTACATTGATCTGCAACTGTGTAACTTCGTCCAGTTCGGCTGATGAAACGTTGGTACGGCCGGATTCAGCTTCCACTCTCCCTCATCCTCATCAGTACCTCATCAGATGATCATTGATAATTCCTGACTGTGTTCGCTTAATTTTTGACCCTCTCCAGTTTGTCGAGCTCGGCTGGTGTTACACAAACACACCTGGAGGTCTGCACAGAAGAGTCCCGGCTTTCCTTTTCCTCGTCCTCTCCTGACGACCACTCATAATTTAATTCAAATGTAATTATGGGGAGAATGAATCTTCTTGGTGTAACGCTATAGAGTCAGTTTGCGTCAATGTAGCGAGTGTGACAGTTGGTTAATTAATGGCTGTATTTATATTTATAACACCTGTGAGCGGAGTGATTTTACTGTTACATGTCCCAGTGATGTTATACTCTATATCAGCACTCACGGAATGCCTCTCATCCAATCAAATTACTCGGTCGGAACTAACTGTTGTATAAGCAAGTTTCCAAAACGACCTCAGGGTGTCACCCTGAAATCATCACGTCAATCTGATGTAGCATTTCAAAATAAAAGAACTGAACTGTCATATTTCCCTGTGCTCCATCTATTGTAAAAGTATTTTTTTTTTTTTTTAAACTACCTGTTATTACTCAACCGTTCCACTTCAGACTGATCGTACTCCATCTCAGGGTGTCACCCAGAAAATATCAGGTCAATCTGATAGCATTTCAGAATAAAAGCCCTCTGAACTGTCATATTTTACTATGATATATATTATATATTTTTATTGTATATATGTCTATGATGGCAAGGCTGCGCTGTAAACTAATACAAGTGAATGGACTTAATTTCATAAAGCGCCTTTCTTCAAAGAAATTTACGTTAATGCCAATCGTTTATTCATTCACACACACGCAGCTGGTTTTGTCGTTTTTCGTTTTTTGGTTCTGATAATAAAAACGGAAAAGCGGCTCCGTTTTTTTTTTTTTTCATTTTTTCATTTTAAACTAAAAAGGAAAAAACGTGAAAACCATGGTATTTCCATTTTTTTGTTTTTGGTTTAAAACGAAAAAACGAACTGCCTGAAGCTACCCTGACCCAATGAGCAAACGCTCTCCCTGCTACGTCTTACCGATCTAACTATGTGTGCTATCTGGGGTGTGTGCATATGACTGAGCGGCTGCTAGGGATGGGCGATACCACTCTTTTCAGATTCGATACGATACTGATACTTTTTCTTTCAATTTCATCGATACCGATACTGATCATTTCTTATTGGTTATTTTTTAAAGTCAAAATGTAATTACACTTACAGGCAAATCACATGAAAAATGACATATATGACTGGCCTTTTAAACACATTTATTAAGAACAAAAGAGGGCGTCCTATACAGAGAGACCTTAACATATAAGTTACTTCACTTTGATTATTAAAGCACCAAATTGGCCTTTTGACCACTGGCACAAATCCAAACACCAGGTCTGTAACAATTACTTATATGTAAGGTAGGTGAAAACTACCAACAAATTTATTACATCATAACAATGCTGTGTTGAAAACTTGTGTGTTGAAGTAAACATGTCTGTAACACTGTGATCCATACCTTCTCACTGAAGTGGAGCAGAAACAAGAGACAGACTTAAAAAACATTTTGTTGTCTTAAGCTTACGAAAAAAGCAAAGTATCATTTGAAATAACAACTTACACTTTGCAAAGCACATTTAATAAGTAATGGCACAGTTAGCGGAAAAAATATACACTCTCCTATACTATCATGCCTCTCAGGAGGTATAGCTCTACATTTTACTCAAGTTTTAGGTTGGTGTTGAGGAACAGTAACATGTTAACATTTTCAGCTTTAAGCCAATTACGCTTCTGGCTAATTGTCTCTCCTGCCTTGGAAAACAGCCTCTCTGCTGGAACAGAGGTTGCAACAGTTCCAAGGTATCTTTTTGCTACTTTGCCCAGCAGTGGAAATGCATTCTCATTTTTCTTCCACCAAAGCAAAGGGTCCTCGCTCCTTTATATCACTTTTTCTTCCATGTACCTGCGCATTTCAGTGTATGCATCTGTGTTTGCTGTGCGACTGCTCTGAGAAGCCATAACACGAGTGTCAAACTCCTGCCATAATCCTCCCTTGGATGTTGAACACTTTGCATCACTACTTTCAGTGTTTGCAGCAGGTGACCCTTGTGTCAATGACATGGTTGCTGTCATGGAGTTGGTTGATGCTGTAGCAGAGGCTTCACTGCTGGTTGCCTGACACTCACAGCTGCCCAGGGCTTGCATCTCACTGATTATCCTTGATTTGATCATTTCCACATTTCCAGTATCACAGAAGACAATGTTTTTGAATCGAATGTCCAAAAAAGTGCTGGCTGCAAGAGTGTGGTTGTGCTCAATGTTTTGAAAGCGCCACCTGCATTGTGCTGAAAGCTGTGAAGCCAGAGAGTTACCCCTCTGCCCAGCAGATGAGGTTGCTCGTTGGAGAAGAGAAACCAGAGGAATGACTTTGGAAATGGTTACGTAGTACTCTGCTGAAACCTCCTTAGTGGCCTCTTCAAAAGGCCTAAGGGCTTCAATGGCTTGGCTAATGTGGGACCATTCTCCCTCATTCAGGCACAGGGTGGTTCTCCCAAGAAGACAAAGTGCTGTTGTGACAGCTTGTTGTTGTTCATGCAGTCGTTCTAGCATGTACAATATTGAATTCCATCGCGTATCCACTGCTTGGATTAGTCTGTGCTGTGGGAATCGCAACTGACTTTGTACTTCTTTTAGTTTGTCAGTTGCTTTGGTGCTGTGATGGAAGAACCGAACAATAGCACCACATTTCTCCAAGATGGACTCGAGACTTGTATCAGCCTTAATAGAGTCCTTCACAATGAGGTTGAGTGTGTGTGAAAAGCACGGAATGTGTTTCCAGCAAGTTTTCTGCACAGCTGAAACCATATTAGCTCCATTGTCTGTAACGACAGCGTGGATCTTGCTGCTGATGCTCCACTCATCAGTTATTTTCGTGAGGAGTTCACAAATATTGTCTGCTGTATGCTGTACAGCTACATGGTATGTTGCAAGATTGCAGGACTGCATCTGCCAGTCCTTATCAATAAAGTGTCCTGTCACAGTCAAATAAGCTTCAGTGGTTCTTGCAGTCCACATATCACTTGTTAAAACCAGGCTGCCTGCTGATTGTATGGAGTCTTTCAATGTTTTTTTAACTTGTTCATATAGTTTGGGAATTTCACCTGTCATCAGGGATTTCCGACTTGGGATCTGGTAACGGGGATCCACTACTTTCATAAAATGACGGAAACCTTGATCCTCAACCATTGAAACTGGTTGCAAGTCTTTCACAATCATCTGGGAGAGGCTCCTTGTGATCTCTTGGGCACTTTGGGACTCAGCTGAAAAAGATAATGTATTCAAAAAACAAAAGGGAAGATGAATTGTTTTTGTTTTTTTCTTGTTTTAACAAACAAGATGTTTGTTAAGGATTTGATTAGATACAAGGCCTACATAATTAAATGTGAAATAATTGAAATCACAATATGGCCAAGTGCAATATCAAACCTGCAAGAAGCTGCAATTATTTGTAAGTATAACTTGTGAAAAACAGTTTTATCATGAAGTGATAAAATATGAATTATATTCTCCAGATGTAAGAAAACATGTCACAGTTTTTTAATCATAATGATTTGAATGGGCTTTTTTTCAGTGAAAAATAAAACTATGATGTAAAAATGACAATTCCCAATAATTATGAGTCATATTGCAATTGCAATATCTCTTTTTTAAGCTTCAAAATCAGTTTATGATCAGATCATGCAGCCCTATTAGATATTTTATAAAAAGCAAATTCCTGGACTAGTACTATACATATATATATATATATATATATATATATATATATTCCCCCTAATACTCTGGACCATAAATTTCAGAAGCACTTATTTTGTGGCATAAAAAAACAAAATTACCCCACTAATTTATCCTCATAGTAAATTCAACCTGGCTTAATCCATTGTTTGGACTCCTAAATGTATATGCAAAGTTTTGCAAGATTATTACCAAAAACAATGTTAAATAGAGGAGTGCCATGGCGATTTCTCCCATTTAAAATTACCCTCTTCACCTGCTAACATCATAAGATTATGGTCACGATGTTGAGGAATTCACCTGTACCTGGATATACTTTTCCTTTCTGGAAACTCTCATGTAGGGTCTTTTGCCGGACAGCGGGTGGTGCAGCAGCAGCAGACCTGTCTTTCTCTGCCTCCTCTTGTCGTTTTTCAAGCTCATTGTGACTTTCGGGGTGTGTACTTTTTAAATGTTTAAATAGGTTGCTGGTGTTGCTGCTGTGTGCAACCTTCTTATCACATATTGTACATTTTGCCGTGACTTTATCGAGTGGTGAATAATAACACCACACCACGCTCCTTTTTCTGTCTGTCATTCCACTCTGCTGTGCTGGTCATCGCTTGTCCCGCTGTTCCTGTTTTAAAACCTGCTAGCTCGGCTGTAACGTCTCAACTTCCCCATGTCACGTGACACGGACCAGTCCATTTTGCAGGTATAGAGGGGGGTGTCTCGGCACAAAACATTGGAGTAGGTTACAGAAAACAGGTGAAAGTGATGCATGCACTTTCGTATTTATTAATCAGTATCGATATATTTTCAAAGATATCAACACGAAATGAGCAGCGTGTGAGCATCGATGTATCGATCCCGCTGGACTGTGTTTTTAGTGCTGAGTAGTTTTATGCATTTGCTTATTTGTTGTTGTAATTTGTAACTTTAATTTTGCATCTAAATTTGCATAACCTGATATCTTTGGTAGACCCCCCTTTCCTATCAGTGGAGAACTTTAATGCTGGTAACTTAGGACCTCACATTTGAGTGACACCTGCTCACCCTAATAAATAGTAAATAGTAATAAAAACAATTAATTACTGCTACATATTGTTCAGAGGCGGCTGCAGAGCGGCACTGCCCAAAGCTGGGGGGATATCGACCATGCGGTTGTCTTGTTGGGGTCAGGCTACAATGTGAAAGGACTTAAGCCCCATTTGCACCAAACACTTTCTGTATGGTACCCTTGGAACCAAAGGTAACCCTTCAAACATGGTACCTAGACCCTAGGTCCGTTTAGTGTTTCCACTGTAAACGATACTCTTAAAGGTGTGTACATTTATTTTCACTCACTGCTCTATCCAGCACTCACTGTATTTCCTCATCACCAGTGACACAGAGGGAAGTCTGCACCTCATTTATCGTCCACAGAATGAGGTTGCACGCCAACATTACAGAACAAAATAGAACAGGCTGCAGTGAGAGTCTTTCTTGATGTGATACTAAAAAATAGCATGTTTGTGCATTTAGTCCTTCTCAGGCAAGTGCAGGGGTGTACTGTTGCTGGAGCCCACAGGAATGAAGCTCTGCAACGTTTTTTTGTTTTTTTTTATAAATGTGGTCAAAACTTAAATTTTTAAATGCCTGAAGATTCATTCATTACTAAAAGTGTATGTCATCTAAGATAGACATAAAAGCTAATGGAATGGTCAGAGGTGTCATATTGAAATTTAAGGTGTGCTGATGGATTCATGTTGTCGACTCATGCATTGAGTAAATGTTCCATCTTAGAAGTTGCCAGCAGTCAGCCCAGTGAATTATGCTATTTTTTCTCAGACTGCAGCTGCTGCGAGAGGCAGCAAGACATCCTTTCATTTTATAGTTACAGTTAATGTAAAACTTGCCACAGTATGAACAGTGGTGACATAAGCCTTAAAATCAGCCACAACTCAACCCTGAGCAAGAGGGACTGTTTGTTATTGACCAATCAACAGACTGTAATGTTTCTAGCTCCACCTTTTAGTACCAGATCTGTGTGCTAGGCATACCAATTGATGGGGGACCAAAATGGGAACGGTAAGGTGTCAGGTATTGTAGTTATAACGATGTGTGTAATGACGCAAACGAATTTTGACTCCGTTTACTGGCTTCTTACTCTACATGTATTACAGGTCATTCAACAGGTATGTAACTTAACAGTGCCCCCGCTGGTCAGGCAGTAGTAACTACACATCACATAAGGAACAGTTCCATTGTTACCATCCACAATTTTCGACAGCATGAACAGAAAAAATGCGACCAAATTGAACTGAATCGTACAGGACTACTGGTGGAAACGGCTTTAGTTGCAATGCACAAGTTGCACAGGTGATGAGATCTTATTTCCTGGGGGCCGTATTCACAAACATTCTGAGAATACCCTCAGAGAGCTCCTAACTTAGCCTAAAAACTTTTATTAATGAGTCTTAGCTTAGGAATGATTTAGGAAAGTTCTCAAAGCAACTCTGAGCAAGGAAGGGACAGAAACTTTTAGTTTAGGGAGGAAATGTGGTTGACCCTGTTGCTAGGTGTTTTGCTTTCTTTTAACAGATGTGATTGGTTGTCACAGACACGCCCTTTTGCGAGCCTGCAAGGTGTGGACACCCAGTGGAAATGAAATGAACTGCTGACTCTGAAAGTGTTGTCATTGTGATACAGTGTGTTCACTGCTGATGGAAGGATTAGACAGGTCCAAGTCATCACTGCTACACGGTTGCATTTTTCCAGTTTTTCAAGTATCTTAGTGTTGTGATTATTCTATCTCTGGCATTATAATGATATTGTGTTAGGTGGGAAAGGCGTGCATACCCCTAATTAGATCGGCCACAAATATTATCCTGACACGATCTAATCTGTGGCATTTCATTTACTCACTGTCATTCAGCCTTAGGAGAATATTCCTTCAACCTCTTTGAGTTTTCACCATTTTCCCCTCTGATACAGAAACTCTTAAGCCTCTTAAAAGTCCTCCTTCCTGCTTCTAACAGTTTTTCACCTTAGGAGGTTTTTTAAGGGCTAAGACGGTTTGTGAATAACTTTTATCTTTACAAGGACCTAGTCTTAACTTTCAGGGGAAATTTTAAGAAAACATCAAAATTCTAAGAATTTTCAGAGAATTTCGTCACTGGGAGCAACTCTCAGAACTAGGAAGCTTTGTGAATACAGCCCCTGGAGTTGTAAAACTCAAATTCAATAAAGTTGGGATGCTGTGTAAAACAGTGATTTATAAATCCTTTTTGACCTATATACAACAGAATACAACCCAAAGACAAGATATTTAATCTTAAAAAAAATAAAATCCAAGGCAACTCTTCTCTGGTGCAAAAGTTAAAAGGCCTTTATTAAATGGCTAGTTCATGATGAACATTAAAATCACCAACATGTTTCAGCCATGCTCACTGGCCTTCATCAGGGCCTTTTTAACTTTTGCACCAGAGAAGAGTTGCCTTGGATTTTGTTTTTTTCAAGATGTACTACACTTCCTGACCAAAGAGCACCTTCCTGGATACCATGATACTGCAACCCACATGAGCACTTCATCTGCTGTTGTCTACAAGATATTTAATGTTTGAACTCACTTTATTTTTGTATATAAACTTACCCTGAGGCTTCAATTTGATTCCTGCAACACATTTCCAAAAAAGTTGTGACAGGAGCATCACCTTTTCTTTAGTAATTAAGTTTCAAAAGTGAAATTGTTGCCTATTTTTGCTTAATATACGACTTAAGTTGCTCAACAGTCCAGGATCTCTGTTGTCAAGTACCTGCACTCTTTTACTACAGAAATTGAGCCTTTTGAGGATGCCCCTTTCATATCTATTAATGATACTACTTATCAATTGACTTGTTTTTTTTTTAATATTTCACAACATTCCCAGTCTTTCGTTGCTCCTGTCCCAGCTTTTTTGGAACATGTTTGCAGGCATCAAATGCGGAATTATCTGTTCATACAAAAAATATCTTGTCTTTGTAGTGTAGTGAATATAGGTCAAACAGAATTTGCATATCATTGCATTGTTTTTATTTACATTTTACACAGCATCCCAACTTTTTGGGATTTGGGTTTGTAACATTTCATGTGACAAACAAGTGACTGATTGAACTGAGGGTATTTGTTTTAACTGTTGAATTTTTTTTAATCTTGTTTTATAATTTATGCTCTGGATTTAACTTTTCTTATTGTAAAGCATTTTGTGATTGTTTTAATAGGTGCAATAGAAATACACTTATTCTTAAAAAGTACTCAGTACTCCCTGTGCATCATTTAGATCAAGTGTTTTTTTATGTTGATCACTGTCAAAATGTCTGTAACAGTCAATGAGATTTTACGTCCACTTGAGCTACTGTAGTATCACACGTCATCACACATAGAGTAAATAAAATTTTATTTAATTATCCAGACAACCACAGATTTCTCATTCTAATGGAAATAAACAGTCAGCTGATTTCAGTCCTCGGAAACAGCTGCAGCTGAAGTTCTTCTCTCTTCAGCAGTCAGCAGCCATACTTGCATTTCACACGGTTCCTGTTGTTGAGGCTTTATAAATATCAAGGCTCCTCAGGAGTGAGTGAGTGTGTGTGTGTGTGTGTGTGTGTGTGTGTGTGTGTGTGTGTGTGTGTGTGTGTGTGTGTGTGTGTGGAGTAGGGGAATAAGAGGTGGCTATGAGGACTCATTTGCGCTGAACTTGTGTGAAGGATGAGGGTAGCTGGATGGGCTGGACAGACTGGAAAGGCTGGATGGGCTTCTTTCGGGAGTCTGGGGATACCCTCTGGACCACTGCAGGCAGCAGCTGGTTCCGTTTGATGATCTGCAGGGCCAGCTGGGTATTTCCTGAGGACGCACGACACAAATCCAGGCGATTACCTCCTGAGTTTAACCCCTCATTCACATACCGGCAATAAAGCACAGCGATTAGGTAAGCCAGACTCATTTAGATGCTGGTTCAAGTATGACCAGACAATGACACTACTGTCAGAGTAGAGAGAGCAGTTTCAGTACTGATATTAAAATGGTTCTTTACTAGGCTCTTCTACAAAAAGACTTTTCTCCTCAGATTGACACTGACCAACAACTTTATCAACATAATGATTTATGTTTTGTATTACCTTACAAAATGAGGGTTTCAATAAACATTATCAAGTTTCTGTCCATAACAGCAGTATAGACTCAATCTAGTCAATGTGTGATGTTCCATATGCAGATGTTTTTCTTAAAATTACAGCTGCTGAAAGCTAATATTTGTGGCATTACACAGCATTTTAAACTTTAAGTATTTTAGCCAGTGCCATTCAGGGAGTCTGTGTTGTCCTCCAATGTTTTCCTCTTGATAGAATATAATTTCTACAAAATATGAAAAACCATTTAGTCAGCATGCATGCAACAGTAATGTTGTAGAAGCAGCAGCATTCATCTATGCTGTTGGTATGACAGGAAGACAGCCAGTTTCATGATGACTGTAGTTTTATACCTTTGGCCCCATACCATGAGGCTGGGCTTTTATTACACAAATAATTGTTGCTTTTCTGTTGATGCCAAAAGGAGACTTGTGTCTTCTACTTTTCTGCCTGTGATTGACTGGTAGTGTGTATGTATCTTCTCAATGCCTTCACTCCTTGGATACTGTTCACTACAAATCTTAGGGCCCTAACTGGCATGTCCTTATATACAAGGCAATTCTCAACTTGCTTTATATTTATCTATGTAATTTTATTCATCTGAAAAATGCTGGAAGCTACCTTATGTGCTCTGTGACATATATTGCACGAGACCTACTCTTGCTTTCTGTTGGCAAAGTTCATCTTGAAACAGGATACAGGCTTTTAGGTCTTAGAGGTGGGGAAAATTGTTGATGCTTAGGTGAGATTTACAGTATACTTCTGCGTCAAATCAACTCTGTACCTATGGCGTAGGATCTGTGTCGATGCAGTGCCTATGCCATAACCTACGCTGTGTCCTATGCCACGTTCTATGCTGCAGCCTGACGTGCATCTCCACAGAAATGTAACTACACGTCACATTGAAGCGGACCCCATTTTGCGCAAACTGAAAACCATTTCCCCCAATGGAAACAAAGCTTTTACTTACTTTTATTTAACAGATAAGAAACAAAAAAATGTTAAGACAATAAAGCCCCCACAAAATAGCATTTTCACTCTTGGTTGTGATTTATTCTGGCCCCATATGAGTGGAAGAAATCTCCTCTAGTTGCTAGGCCAATCTATACAATGTAAAATGCCATAGGCTTATGCTAGCAACGTTAGCATGTTGTATGTGGTTGGATAACGTGTTTAGTATATGACAGTTATTTTTCCAGTGAACCTTGTGCGCTGTAATGGAGCCAAATTTTTAACGTTACCTTTGTAAAATGTTGCTGTTGTCCCTGGCTTTATATGAGTTAAGGAAATCTCCCCTAGCTGCTAGGCTAATTTAGACAATATAAAATGCCCTGCGCTTATCTAAATAAACCATAGCATGTTGTATTTGTAGGGAAAATGTGTCAAGCAAAAGACAAGTGTTTTATCTGCGAATCCTGCAAGTTATAATGAAGCTAATTTGTGTACTTGTGTTTGAAATTGTTACTATTAAGCCATGTTTACTGTGTGTTTTGAATCAACTAAACTTTAAAATTCTTCACAGAAACCCCACTGCCAACTAGTGTTTTGGAGGTGTAACTGCAGAATGACACAGACAGTATAAATCCGCCGCAACGTGGACGATTCAGCATGGATTCACAAATGTAAATAATTGATTATCGAAACATTTATTAATAAGGTGATGTTGACACAACGAAAGAGGTGGACCTGCAAGGGCAGTGGAGCACCCAGACAGTCAACAGTGCCGACCTGCAAAGAGTTAACCTGTAATTCGTCTTTACAAAAGACAGCTGTTGTAAGCTTATTTTAATTTACTGTCTAAATAATTTCATTTGTGAGGTGGACGTGAAATATAGTGTGAATACTTTTTACGACATCACCTAGAGACTAATGTTAACGGAGCAGAACAGCAATCAGCAGTAATGTTAACAAATGGGGCCATCTGATCAACACACTGCAGCATTAAACAACTTAAACCAACTCTGTGGTGAGGAAAATAACTCTCTGCCCAGTCTGTTTTACTTCAAAAACTGTGTCTTGGCTCTTCCCAGAGCTAATGGGCTGCAATGCGTCCCCCCATTTTGCTGTTCTTATACAGGCAGAAGACTAAGGTGGTTTCACATTAATTCATTACTAAATTCATACAGGTAACTTTTTAAAATAAAAAGGTTGCAAACCATTTATTATTCCGGTGAATGATTACATTATGCCAACGCTGCACACCACGCCAGCATAAATAGAGTGGATATAATCTGACTGGCAACCCCTGGTTTTAAAGCAAGGGTATGAAAGCATTTTGGCTTCTATGAAGTTGAATGGAAAAGTACGGTGGCCCTAAGGATCAAAACACAACAATATTTCACGAAACACATACATTACATCACAATTTAAAAATAAATAAGTAAAAAGCACAAAACAAAACATTACCCAAAGCTCAACATTTCAGAAAACAAAACAACATTTTAGTAAACAAATCAACATTTGGTAAGACTCAAACTGCAAAAGAAAGGTAGTATTAGACAGATTCCTTGTCACTGATTGGATGAACTGTCCGTCAGTGAAAAATGTAAGTGCTACTTCTTCTGTTTGAATTCTGGTGGACTGGATGACTTGCGGCACATTGCTGCCTCTCACAGGTCAGGAGTGTGAAATAAAATAAAACTTAATTTATTCCTAAAGTGGACCTGCATTTTTATAGCGCCTTTCTAGTCATCCGACCACTCAAAGAGTTTTTAACACTGTGAGTCACATTAAAATTCATTATTCGATCATCAAAAAAATTAACGATCAATTATCGATTAATTGATAAGCGAGTATTTCAAAAGAGAGAAAACAAGAGTGCAGTGCAGACTGTCGCCGCAAGAGAGCGCAGCTGCCCCAGTTTGAACTTCAACCCCCCAGGCCAAAGAGGAAGAATGGCGCACATGCACAGTTCACCCCTGGGTTTTTATAACCGTTGCCAGCCAGGGGTTACAGGCTTCAGTTTTCAGCGAAACCTCCGTCTTTCAATGGCATAGTGTTTTCAGAGGCCTCAAGGGAAGCCGCTGAGGCTTCGGAGAGTGATGAGAGCCTCTGTCTGTTTCTGATTTTTTGCCTGGCATAGGTCCACTGGGGGGTCTCGTAGGCACGGTGGCTCGCTGGGCCTGTAGCATTGCAGGGGAAACACTGCAACTATCAAACAAAATTATTTGTGATCGATGAAAATCCTTAACAATAAATCATCGATAATCGAAAATTGATGGCCATCCCTAGTGGACGACTCGCTCTACCTCTGGGCCACAGCCACCCTAAAGGAGAACTGCTGTGCAGCAGTCTGCAGTATGCATTGCTGCTACCCTGCTGTTCCTCTTCATCAAACTTCCCAGCCTATGAGACTACTTTTGCCAGGAAGAGAGCAGCTGGCACCTGAAAGTCCGTCTCCAAAGCTGCTGTCTGCTCTCCTCCAAGCTAAATATTCTCATAGGCGGGAGTGATGTGGAGCGACCGCAGGGTGCAGTACGATCTGTCTTTGTAGAATATGACTAACATGACAGTAGCTTGGAAAACAGCAATATGAAGCAGTGAATTTGCTGAATATAAGCATATTAAGCATATTAAGCATATATAAGCATTTTACAACTTTGGTGATTACATTCAATAGAAAAATCCTCAACAAAGCATTTGAATGGCATAAGAGCTATGAAGTAAAACTAGCGTAGAGTCTGGAGACTGTGGATGGGGGGAGCAGCAAAATGTAATTTAGTCACATAAAAACAGGATCAGGTAAAATAATCAACACCACTTTAAGTAAATGCTATATTTAAAATATTTTCACTGCTTCACCTTGCTGTCAGACAGCCCTTTACAACAGGAAACTGACACCTGTACATTATGCTCTCCTCAAAGCCACCAGACTTCATTGGCAGAAACAGTAATTTCACTCCACAGAACACAATGAGTCTCTGGTCTTCCGCTGCCCCTTGATTGGGTAGTGAGTTTGTGTTATTGTGGGACTTTGGGAACTGACCTCAAAGCGCCAGCTCTCTTGTCTGCCTGTCTAAACTGGTAGCATAAAATGGATAACACGATTCTCAATGAAGGCTCAATCACGAAGGACGCTCAGGCTCGCCCTGCGCCTGCCCCAGGCCCAGCTGGTGCCTGTGCAGACCTGCTGCACAAAAGGAGAAAGGGGCAGAGATTCATTAGAGGAGCCATGGACTGTGTGCATGGAAATGAAATACAATAAATCATATTTGAATACATTTCTTACTTTTACCCTGACGGTGTGAATAAGTTGCTAAATTTGTCCCAGGTCACTTTTTGTAAAAATAAAAATAAATAAATAAATAAATAAATCTAGCAAAGAGTCGCCAAGTTGGCACCACTGTTTAGAAGTACATTAAGTGTTATCTTATCTTATAGTCCCAACTTGTGAGAGGCAGCAGTGTGTCGCAAGGCATCCAGTCCACCCAAGTTCAAACTAAAAACTAAAACAGACGAAGTAATGGCACTGACTGACAGACAGTGAATCTAATCAGCAACAAGGAATCATTGTTCAATAGTACCTACCTTTTCAACTGTGAGTCTCACCACATGTTGTGGTGTTTTTTTTTTCTAAAATGTGTTGTTTTGTGAAATGTTGTAGTGTTTTGGAAATATTGTTTTGTGATTGATTTTGTAGTCTGTACCAGCCCCTAGTTAGGCTGACTTAGGCCTAGTCTGCCGGAGGAACCCCCTATAATACACCGGGCACTCTCACTCACTCTCACTCTCTCTCTCTCTCTCTGTCTCATTGTGTCATGTGGATTACTGATAATTTGTTATGCTGATCTGTTCTGTACGACATCTATTGCACGTCTGTCCGTCCTGGAAGAGGGATCCCTCCTCAGTTGCTCTTCCTGAGGTTTCTACCATTTTTTTTCCCCGTTAAAAGGGTTTTTTTGGGGAGTTTTTCCTTATCCGCTGTGAGGGTCATAAGGACAGAGGGATGTCATATGCTGTAAAGCCCTGTGAGGCAAACTGTGATTTGTGATATTGGGCTGTATAAATAAAATTGAATGAATATTGTAGTATTTTAGGAAATGTAGTGTTTTGGGAAATATTTCATCTTCATCTTCTAACCGCTTCATCCTCTTGAGGGTCGCGGGGGGGCTGGAGCAGGGTACACCCTGGACAGGTCGCCAGACTATCGCAGGGCTGACACATAGAGACAAACAACCATTCACGCTCACATTCACACCTATGGACAATTTAGAGTTACCAATTAACCTAGTCCCCAATCTGCATGTCTTTGGACTGTGGGAGGAAGCCGGAGTGCCCGGAGAGAACCCACGCTGACACGGGGAGAACATGCAAACTCCGCAAAGAGGGGCTTCCACACCCGGGATCGAACCGGGAACCCTCTTGCTGTGAGGCGAGAGTGCTAACCACCACACCACCGTGCCGCCCGGAAATATTTCATTTTCTGTGAAATGTTGTTGTGTTTTGACCCTCAGGGCCACCTCAGAAAAGAAACCTGGGAAAGGGGCACACTGTATGCAAGTAAATTAATTTATTTATTTAATTATGGGTCATTACAAATACAGTATGCTATTTTTTTTAAAGTAGCAAGTGGTCACACAATGAGAAAAATAAATAGTATAGAAATCAAATATTTTGATGCATCGAGACGTGTCACAATTCACTGATAATCGTTTTATTATTGAATCATAGCCCCTGAATCATAAACAGATGCAATCATGAGATTCCTGGAGATTCCCAGCCCTCTTAGGTATGCTGCCCTACTGCCCTACAGAATTATCTGCAAACTGATTTGAGTGTAGGGGAGCTTGTCTCTTTAAGTGTTTGACTCTCTGTTATCCAGGATATGTTGACCTGATTTCTTGGTATGCTCTAATTTGACATTTCTTTTACTGTCTCAAACTGTGTTTGATGTGCAGTTGTCTGTCTTGGCTAGAACATTCTTGTAAAGGAGATTTTTCATTTCATTAAAGCTTTTCCTTGTTAAATTAAATTTAAATAAATAAATATTAAAGAAAAATGAGGGGCATTGATATGAAGAGGCTTTATAGACAGTGTGCGTGATGGAGGTCTGACCGTTCTGTAGCTCTAAGTAGACTCCCAGCAGGATGGCTTCAGGTGGAATCTCCTTGGTGTTCACCATAGACGCAGCCTGATGAAGACCACACAAATCACGACTGGGTGAAGTAGAAATTATTACTTGACTGTAAAATGATTTGAACAAGGTCAAGAATAAACTTTGATGTTTAGGAAAAGTTTTGTTTTTCATGGATTTGAATGCAGCTTGGTGTGTTCACACATCAGGCAGGTCACTACTTTCAAAGATATTTGTAAAAACCAATGTAACAACACTTTAAAGAAACATTTTTTTAATACAGTACTGCATTTCCTGAAATAAATCATAAAATGACCATGATGTGACAGAGATGAAGAAAACATTCGAAGTTGAAATACTGGCTTCTCTGACAACAATGCTACGGCCAGACTGTTATCTTTTGAAATTTCCATTCCAGTGAAAAAAAAAGGGGGTTTGTTTTGGCCAGTAAAAACCTGCACACTGCCCATTTTGCCAGTTGGGCACGCAAACACAGCATGCTGCAGCCATGGATGCAAGCAAACAAATTAGATCAACAGAAATAACAACTGATTTTAAGTTCAGCATTTCTAAATTATTAAAGAATACTCATAAATAAATAATAATCTTACGTAAAAACAAAATGCAGGAAGGGTTGAGGTAATGCTGCACACACTGTTCCTACACAGTTTTCGTTTTAAAATTATATACTTTTCCAGAATTAAATTCCCATATTTCTCTGTAGATTTTCATATTTAACATTTAACACTCCAGTACAAATAACTAGATGGTTATTATGTAAATAAATGGTTTTAAAATCCAATTGTTAACATGTATTTTACAATCTGACTATGTATACTATGATGATGCCAAATAATTAACAGAAGATTGTAGCTAGGTACTGCTGCTGATAAAAATCAATTAACACCAAACTCAGGAGTTTAATGCACAGCATTATCTTCAAGCTGCAATACTACAACAGTGCAGTATTATTCAGATTTCAAATTTAAACAAATGATTACCTTCATCCCGTAAAGGAGCAGAAAAGATGTTCACGCATAATTCACCATGGAACTAGAGAAGAGAGCTAATGTTCTACGCAGAAAATTCGATTTTCTGCGTTTCACTTTCAAACATCTCTGCCGTTAATTGCATAATTGCAGTTTACCAGCGTCTGTGCAGTACGGATAGCAGAAGTGCCAGGCCAAGAAAAAAATAAAAACACAATCAGTATCAAAAAATAAAATGATAAGTTTCTTGTTATAACAAGATATTTTTCAGGTTTTTACAAGATATTTTAATGTTATAACAATATGTTCTCCTGTTAAAATAAGAAACTTTTCTTTCCACCGCTACTGCTGCAACTGATGACCAAACCTCAATAACTACCTTAACCATCACGCACCTTTCCCTTTCACCTTACCATCCCCGCACGTCTGCACTTCTCCTGTTAATGGACATAATATAATGTGACCCGTTTATTACTGGGCACAGCCTTTGCCCCTCTGCGAGTTTGGGAATGTCATTGGCCTGAAGCCACATGTCCATTTACCCAGCCCATCTATGTGTGGGTGCCCCATTGTAGTATTGGTAACCTTGAATACACTTTTTAACTTAAAAAAACAAACAAACAAATAATCTTGTTGTATGCCTCCACAAACTCATTAAGTTGCACTTATAAATTATATCCATGTCTATGAAAACATGGATGCTTTTAACACATCTTACCCCCAGCAGCACAGAAGATCTATACAATCACTACAGTTTCAAGGTGGACACCCAAGATTACCGTCACCAATTCAGCATCTGACCAAATGTCAGTGTTTTTTGCAGAACATCCTTATGTCACAATGAAATTGACCTTTGACCTTTTTGACATAAAATGTCATTGCTTCATCATTATATCCTATTTAGCATACATTTAATCAATCATAATTAAAAAAATCTTCATAATGTGTTGTATTTTGACCCTGATTTCAGGCCAAAAGCCAAAACATGTTGGTCTCACAATAAATTAAATGTTGCTGGAGTTTTGACCTACTGAGATGTTTTTTGTTCTTCATGCACTTTGATAGTAGGTGACATTGTGTTGCTTCTACAACACAAGGCACTGCCAAATGTTGCTGCAGCAAAAGTCTCTGAGGTGGGGCTACAACCCCTGCAGCACAGACGGACTCATTGCTATGTTCAGTCAACCTTAAAATGGTATATCTGATGAAAATACACAATTTCAGACATTTCCGCAATCTGATGAAGTCACGCAGCTGTTGTCATCGTTACCTGATGCAGGCACTTCCGGGCCTTGTCATATTCGCTTCTCAAACAGTATGCACTGCCGAGGTTGAAGAGCATCATGGCTCGAGCTGATGTCACACTGCTGGGGTAACACAGGGGGGTCTGTTTCCCTGCTGCAAATGCACAAACACACATAAACACACACAAGGCTCACATAAAGGGAACTATTATAGTGACATCCTTGATACCTATTCATTTGTCTTTGTATGCTGGTCTGAAACTGTATTTTGTGTCAGAATTTCATTCCTACTTTTTTTTCTATTTTGACTGAGGTGCATTTTGAAAGTTTAATGTCCATTATATATTCTATAGATATGATCTTTCATGCATTAAGGATTAAACAAAGTAGACTCACAGGACTCAGCCTCATCTCCTTTGTCAGACCCTGTTGACAAAAACAAACCCAAGCACTGAGTAAAAGGGACAAGATGGTATGTTTGGTCTAGTCATGTGTAAATGCCACAGACCTTGATCTTGCTCGCTACTCAGCACTCCCATTGATACGTCACTGACATTCTCTGGGTTGAGGTGAGCTATAGCATCAGAAATCCTATCCAATGAGATGAGGGCTTCAGCAGCATAGAGGTGACCCAGAAATCTGTACATACAGCAGAGGAGGGAGACCAAGCAGACACCTGAGAGGAGGACACTGCTGTGCTTGTTTGTGGCTGCAGTTGAAAACCAGGACAGGTGAACCAACAAAACCAGCACTTACTTGAGGGATCCAGACACCTTGGTTTGATTGAGCAGCTTCTGAGCATGGTGTAGAGCCATCAGGTTGTCTCCCAGTGCTAATGCCACATATGCACTACAGGCCAGGATGGAGCACCTACACATCCAACACTGATTACTGCACAGCCCTCTGGCTTGTCTGGGTTATTTAATGTTCCTGAAGAATGACTGATGTGAAAGTGTAACTGAGATAAGAAGAGACAATAAGAGGTGTCGTTACCTGAGGTTTTCTACCTCCTGTTTTCTGAGAGGAGACGATGGAGCTGCAGACAGGAACTTATCAGCCTCCTGACCTTTCCCACTGGAACACATCATCACAACACAAATCCAATTCTACTCAGCCACAATCAAACCTCTATCGCAGTGCACCATTCAATTTAAGTGACCACAATTATTGACAGTTGATTAAGTGGCACAGAGTTCATATCACATTATCATTATGTTGTAGGGGTGGGAATAACCAGAGGCCCACTGATACCATAATATCACGATACTTTTCTTACAATACAATATTATTGCCATATTTATACTGCCATTTACTGAGGATTGTGATGACGTATGATATATTGTGACTAATTAACATTTTTCAACTGTGAATTACGGCAATTTGCTTGAAGAGAGAGATTCGCACACACAACTGTCTCAGATGCAGGTGTGTTGAAAAATATCACTTCAGTCTTCGAACAGAAAATCCTGCACACTGCTCTTGTTCAGCTTCACAATGTCACTGATGTTTCGGTCCTACTACACCTTCGTCAAGAGTGTTTAATTAGTGTTGAAAACTCTTGATGAAGGTACAGTAGGACTGAAACTAAGTGTAACTAATAAATTGTGAAGCTGAGCAAGAGCAGTGTGCATTTGCAGTTAAGTCTATTCACAGATTTAACTGCATTATTCTATTGGGCAACCAAAAGTTTAATTTGCAATATTAATCATTTATATGATTTAAAAATCTATACATGCTGTCTGTGTATTGTTGTAATATTGCCAGGCAAAATATCTTGATACCATGCTGTGTGCAAGCCTAGACAGGATTGACTTTATGCCATCCAGCTGAACTGACATGTGTCATTACATCTTCTGGCAAAATAAAAAGTAGCCTAAGTTGTCAACCTGTGCCGATGGCGTCACAGTGTTAAATCCAACATGTACTGCATTAATAATGAACAATATGATAATAATCAAAATAACATTATGTTTATAAACGGACGAATTGAGCCACTAGTGTTAGACCGGCTGAGAGTCGAGGCCGGTGTCATCAACATGAAGGAGATCACACTTCAGGAGATGGGAGGGGCAGAGTGGCACAAACTCTGTTTGTTTACAGCAAGGTTGGGGTGTTTTGAGGTGACAAGAGGAGACATAGTAGGAAAACTAAAACTGCAACAATATGGCAACATATTGGATTTGAAGATAATATAAGAGGTGTCTTGAATAACCATGAGTGATGCAGTGCTGCTGTTGTTGTTGCTGTTTTCGATACCTAACCCTTGATGTCACTTGATAGTGATCGGCTGTTGATCTGATAGCATGTATGTGAGGTGTTCAACCAGATTTGCACACCAAGTTCATTAAACATTTACAATTTGTAATCCCAGAAAGGGGTGATTCACTTCATCCTACAATTTGTAACATTCTACTGGTTCTCTGCCCCTGAACAACTGTTAAACAGAGGGGTTTTTCAGGTTAGTCTCCCTTTGTTAACCAGTAACTGCTGACTTGTCAACCTTTCTAATCAGAGGATATGATATACATTAGCTGTAGTTTTCTCAATACCACATAGGATACAATATCTTCTGGTGTCTGTGTGTCTCTCTCTGACCTGCAGGCATCACTGTTCTCGCTGCCGCTCTCAGTGCTCCCTGACTGACTGGAGCACTTGGAGCCATTCTCTGTCTTGGTGTCCTGTTGCTGGTGTTCAGGCAGCAGCAGCAGAGCGTTTCTGAGGCAGATGGCTGCAAACTCCATACTGGCTACTGGGATGGCTGCTGACTGGCCCTCACTGTACGACACAGACACAGACACACACACAGACAATACAAGCAGGATTATTACTGATTAGATATCAGTAATGGAAGCCCTGTTTCCATCAAACACTTGCAATATGGTATCTCTGGAACCAGAAGTAACCCTTCAGACATGTTACCTCGACCCTAGGTCCATTTAGCATTTCCACTGCAGACAGTACTAAATGTGGGTGGGGTTGTTGTCACTCACTGCTCTGTCCAACACTCACTGTATTTCCTAGTCACTAGTGATACAAATGGAAATCTGCACAACATCTATCATCCACAGAACAGGGTTGCACTCCAACATTTTCAGAACAAAACAGAACAGGCTGCAGTGAGAGTCTTTCAAAGGGATATTTAAAAATAGCAGGTTTGTGCATTTCAATCAATCAATCAAACTTTATTTGTATAGCACTTTTCATACATTAAAAATGCAGCACAAAGTGCTTCACAGAATAAAAACATACAACAAGAATATTACATACATAATGAACCCTTGAGCCTCCTCTTAAAAACATCAACAGTCTCTGCAGTCCTGATGCTCTCCGGCAGGCTGTTCCATAAGTGTGGGCCATAATGGCTGAATGCAGCCTCCCCGTGGGTTTTTGTTTTCACTTTTGGAACAATTAAAAGGCCGGTGCTGGAGGACCGCAGGATCCACGAGGGTTGATATGATAAAAGCAGGTCAGATAAATAAGATGACCCAAGACCGTTAAGACATTTAGACTGCAGGTTAGAGATACTCTTATTAGGAAGACCAGAGAGCAGGGCATTACAATAATCTAAATGACAAGAGATAAAAGCATGCATCAGCACCTCTGTGTTAGCCTGAGAGAGAAATGGGCAGACTCTGGCTATATTCTTAAGATGATAAAAACCTATCTTTGTTACATTTTTTATGTGTGGAATAAAACTAAGCTCAGAGTCAAAAATTACGCCCAGGTTCTTTACACATTGTGAAGGTTTAAAATCTTGTAGGTTTGGTAAAAGTTTCTCTCTCTTGCCTTCAGGACCAATAATTAAAACCTCTGTTTTGGGCTGGTTGAGCTGTAGGAAATTCACTGCCATCCATGACTTGATATCTAAAATACAGTTTAAAAGGGTATCAATTAGCCCTGTGTCATCAGGAGAGACGGCGATGTACAACTGTGTGTCATCTGCATAACTGTGGAAGCTGATGCCGTGCCTCCTGATGACGTCCCCAAGGGGAAGCATATATAGATTAAAAAGAAGTGGACCGAAAATTGACCCTTGGGGCACCCCACACCTGATTTCATGCATTCTGGAGGAACATATATCCATACTTACAAAAAAACAATGATCTGTGAGATAAGAGCTGAACCAGTTAAAAACAGTACCAGAGAGGCCCACCAGGTTTCTGAGTCTGTTTAATAAAATGTGGTGATCTACTGTATCAAAAACCAGTTTTTCTAAAATCTTACTTAAAAATGGTAAGTTGGATACAGGTCGGTAATTATTAAAATGTGGAGCAGATTGAACAGCGTGCTGAATGTTTGCGGATAGCATTTAGTCCTTCTCAGGCAAGCACAGGGGTTTAATGTTGCCAGAACCCACAGGGGTGACACTCAGCGACACTTTTTTTTCTCTCCAGGGAGCAAGAGACAAAGACAGACGGATGACGTAAGCTGTAAGGTCAGCTGAGGCAAACTGTCATTTGTCATACTAGGCTTATTGAATGGAGTGGAACAGAACACAACAGAATAGAATAGAACAAAATAGAACAGAATGGAATGGAATTGACTTGACCACACTTTTTCCATGCCCCACTGTCCAAAACAGCAAATATTTCCTGATCCTGAGCTATAAGGTGAAGTACAGCAAGCTCTAAGCTTTCAGGGCAGGCTGCCAAAGCCTGGGCTCTGGTGGTGAGGGGAAATATCTCTTCATGTGACCCTAGCCTGAACAGTTTTAAAAGTGAATCTCCTCCCATTTACTGTCTTAACAGCCCTTTTTGTTTATGTAGTTTGTGATACTTGTGGTGGGGTTAGGAGGCTTAGGCTTCCAGCTGGCTGTTGGGAATGCTGCAGGACCTGCATGCTCCTCCTCAGTACCCTCCCTGATGAGAGCAGCACGGAGCCTCCGTTCAGAGGCTGGTGGCATATGACCCTGCCCACTTGGTGGCTTCATAGCGGCAGGCAATGTCTTAACTTTGAGAGAGTGTGCGGGGCCGCTGTTCTAAAAATTTCTGTACAATTTCTGCATCCCAGACAGCATTGGCAAAAACTTGAGTGTCAATGGTGTCCTGTGAAGTCTCGGTCCTTTCACTGTAGGCTGCTGACATTTTTCCGATATGTCATCTTTTAAACATGATGAGCCTCATCCTGTTTGCGGAACCTCTGTCTCAGTTCAATGGCCACCGCAGCAGCATGTGCCAAGGTAGAGCCAAATACAGTCTCCATCTCCTCCACCAAGCTGCTGCAGTCCCAATGAGGAGACCATTGATTTCAGTGGACGCACACCCATGCTGTACCCACCAATGAAATCCTTCACTCAACAGTCATTGTCTTTGCTGACCAGTAATCAGCTCAGGTACAGCTCTCCAAGCATGCAGCAACTCTTTTCAGGACATGGTGCCATCACACTGACCAGGATGTAAAGTGTGGACTCTTTCTCTGTGATCATAGTCTTCCCCACTCTCAGTTGACGGCTGATAGTGTTCGCGATGAGACTGGCAAGCACACAACTTGGGTTGCTCATATTTGGTGGGGGAGCCCTTTAACTGTAAATCGTGACAACGTACTTGTCCTTGTGACTGTCCATATTTTGTATCTTTTATTGGAATACAGCAAAGGGGTATAGCATGGGGGACTGGTGTGCTTTGAATGAAACTGAGGGCAAGGGCAAGAGGGTTTGTGAACTGGGAGGCGGCATGTTGGAGTTACTGGGTGTGTCTTAGCCCCCCCTTCCAGCCGTGCCCACGTTGAGACTTTTTTCACATCCCAGGAAAGAGGCACTTAAGCCAAAATTCTGGGGTTTAGTAACTCTTTAACATTTAAAATGCATAAATGGTATAAACAAGAAAATATAAAGAATACATGTCTTTAAAGAGCTGAAACTTTTGATATATGAATTATTTCTGTATCTAAAAGTATGCAGAAGTAGTTAGCTGCCAAAAAACACATGGGATGTTGTTAGGAGAATAAGAATCATTTGGATCACAATACTATGAATACTGTGTCAGCATTCCCACTCATAACCAATATTTGGATAATAATAGCGTGAATGCTGACTCAGCATAAAATAAAGAATTTTGTAGAAGAACACGCATGTTTCCAGCATACACAACCTATAAGGTATTTTGGCTATAGAAGGACACAGGTTGTGAATCACATCCAATAACAACAGCAACTGCATCAGCATTCATAATAACTATTCCTTAAAGAAGCAATCTAAGACTATCAGCAATCTCAGTGCACGTAATGACAGTGTGGAACATTAACAAACAGCACTGCTGCCCTCTGCTGGACAGTAAAGTTAACTGTCCAAATTAGTAGTTTCACTTGTAACAATCAGGACTGCAGGGTGGACACTGACCTGTAGATAGTATTCTGAGTAGACTGGGATGCCAGGATGACCTTGCGATGGTAGCCTTGCCCAACAATAGACTGAACTATACCTTTTTTACAAGGTAAACCTTTGCTCTCCTGCTCCGACCCCTGGAAACAAACCCAGAGACCACAAAATAACTTAATTATTAATCTACAACTGTAGTGGTAGATACCATGAATCAAAATTCATTTGGAAATACATGTTTGAACATTGTGGTTACTGCAACTGGTATTGAAATCTCTGAAAACAACTAGGCTGCCGTGGTAGTTTCTAAATAATTACTGTAGCAAAACCATTACCATTATTAGATAATCTTCTACTTTAAGTGAAAGGGACATAACATATGTATCATTATTAATTCCCTTTTTTAAGATTATTTTTTTGGGCTTTTTTTTTGCCTTTGATATACAGGACAGTGTGAAATGGGGAGACAGAGAGAGTGGGGGGATGACATGCAGCAAAGGGTTGCAAGCCGGAGTCGAACTCGCGACCGCTGCAGCGAGGCATCACCTCTATACATGGGGCGCCAGCACTATCCATTATTAATACTTGACCCATAACATAACCAACCTCTCAAAAAAAAATCAGTTGATCAAGTGCAAGGAGATTATCTTCAACAACACATACAAACACTGTCCAAGTAAATATAAAGAATATGACCAAAATCCAATAAGGCCAAAAGCTTAAAAGGAGAAAAACAACTCAGGATCTCCATCTATTAATTAAGTCATACCCCCTTGTTAGCAGAGATGCAGCACTCTGCCAGTCGCAGCCACAGTCTGGGGTTGGAGTGGTAAACCTGCACAGCCTCCATCAGACACTCAAACGCTGCTAGAGGCCTGCCAATGTGCAGCAGCTGAATACCACAGTTATACAGCAGCTCATAGCGCTTGTTGGCAAGTAAAGCACACATGGGGATGCCTGTGAACTTCTTAGCTGGAGAATAAAAGTAGAAACACAAGGAAGGGACTTGTTACTATGGTGGACCCACATGTATGTGCAAACATTTTCCTAGTTAAAACTGAAGCATGCAGGTTACACAATGAGACAGCATGACTGTGCATTGGTCTGAATTATTCTAACTTTCCTAAAAAGTTTTAAATCCTTAAAAAGATTATGTTCACCACACACAAAAAAGTAATGAGTACATACAGTACATTCTGAGTGTCAAGGCGCTACTCTCTCAAAAAGTCCTGTGGGTTTTAAACATGACCCCTGTAGACTTAAAAGTCACTTCAGCTTCTCTCACTGACGAATGTGGTGGCGTCTCTCCATGTTGACAGTTCTGTCTGTCTGTCTGTCTGTCTGTCTGTCTGTCTTGAATGGAATTTAGTTTCTGATGCTCACTCATTAGAGGATGATTTAGAAAAGAAATTAACAGTAATATTTTTTCCCTGTCCCCCTAACTTTGGATAATCCACACACCTTACTGTCAACAGTTTTAATACAGACTAAATATTTGGTAGAAAGTAACGCCAGTAGAAATGCTGTTGATGATTAACAGAAGCATAGTTTTTGTAAAGATATGATGCTGAGAGACAGACGTCCAAAGTCCCGAACAAATAACAAAACCATCATTATTTAGAGAAACCACTGGAGAGAAGTGCGAAAATATGTTTTGTTTTGTTTTTCATATCAAATGTTGCTAGATAAAGTAGCTTGTTTCTTTGTGATTAGAGGCTAGAGTCAGTTTGGATACAGTAATTTCAGTGGTGACCAGATATAACTGTGCAACATGCCAAATTTTAATAAGAATTTCCCAAAAAATCTGGAAAAACTAGAATAACCACCTTGCAGTTGTCTGCCTCTGCACACCAGTTAAGTAAAGCCCTCTGAGGCAAATTGTGGTTTGTGATATTGGGAATTAATAAGTAAAACTGATTGATTGAGTGAACTGATTAAGGTGTACTTATAGTTTACATCTGTGTCTGTGAAAACATGGATGCTTCACACACATCTTACCCCCGGCAGCACAGAAGATCTATACAATCAGCGCAGTTTCAAGGTGGCCATCAAAGATTAGTGTCACCAATTCTGTATCTGACTAAATGTAACCTCTTCTGTTCCTGAGATACTGAGTTACAGACAGAAAAGTGTTTTTTTTTTTCCAGAACATTATGATGTCACAATGAAGGTGACTTTTGAGATATATAATGTCATCACTTTATTATTTTATCCCATTAGACACCTGTGTGAAATTTGGTCATCATTTGTGTATTTGCCAAAAACATGTTTTGTCAGTGGCCTTCAACCACCAAATTCTAATTGTTTTTTTATCGTTGAGTACAAGTGGATGTTGTGCCAAATTTGAGAAAGTTCCCTCAAGGCCATCTTCAGATACCGCGTTCACGAGAATGAGACAGATGAGTCCACAGTGGCCTTGACCTTTGACCACAAATCTGATTAGTTCATCCCCGAGTCCAAACGAATGTTTGTACCAAATGTGAAGAAATCGCCTCAAGGTGTTCTTGAGATATCACATTCACAAGAAGGGGATGGACGTATGTGCTGACAACCCCAAAACACAGTGCCTTTGGCCACGGCCATCGCCGGCACGGAGGCATAACAATGACTGTTAGTCATGAGGATTATGCTGCAGTGGTAGACCCAGATGTTTCTTTGGATGTTTTGATGTGAAACTGGGTCAAGCTGGAATCCACTGTAACCACACTGCTGTTACTGTTACAAACTGTTTACATCTAACTTTCAAGCCTACAGGAGGTGAATTTTTGATGAGTTAAAATTAATAGAGTATCGTGTGAAAGCTTATCAGATTGAGTCAGGAGATGGTGCTTGCTGTGACCCACATTGCCCGCTGCTGCTGTCTCCCAGCTGTGCGCAGGTGTGGTCGTTCTCTTGCAGTGCCTTCTTGAAGTAGAAAATGCCTAGGTTATGTTTCCCCATTGCAAAGTGAATGCAGCCCAGGTTGTTCCAGAACATGCATCGAACACATTCACCTGAATAAGACAAGTCAGAACACATGCACAGTCCATCAACAAGCATATAAAAATCATCTTAAGTAACTGCTACAGCCACTTGCATCTCCAATGAAGACTTTGAAAAGCACCATTTAGCCAATAATGACACATTAACAAGGTTAGTCAAACCAAAACTAGCAGTATGGCTCTTAGACACCAGGCTTCTGAAAAAAAGACTTTAATCGTAAAGCGGTGAAGTAACTGTCACCCGTCTTGATGGGTCCAGGATGCTCTGCGATGTTGGAGCTGTTCAAGAGCTTCACTGCTTTCCGGTAGTTTCCTCTCAGGTACTCAAAATTACTTTTGAGGAAGAGTGAGGGTGCAGACTTATGGAGGAGACAACAAACACAGGTCAGAGACACACTTCTTGATAATAACATTTTCAGTGTCATCGGCGTTCTCTCAATGCCAACATTATATCACTTCACTTTGCGGTTCTTGTGTTCATTACACTATCTGAATGTCTACAAAAAGTTGCACCTGAGTTCTTTTTGAGTATGTGCAGATAATAACACAACTGCTCCTTGTCATTCTAGAAATCTTTTAAATGCTGTGAGTGCATGGTGGTGGACCGTGTTGACATGTTGTTATTTGCCACTCAGGGGGAGGGACCATCAAAACACAAGGACATCACAAGCAATTCCCATATATTACATCCCCACCCCCTCACTGTTTGAACAATGGGATGATGTAGCACCAACACTGATGCCAAAATGCCAATGTTCCCTCTGAGGCCTTAAAGGCATAGTGCACCCAAAAATGAAAATTCAGCCATTATCTACTCAGCCTCATGCCGATGGAGGCTAAGGTGAAGATTTAGAGTCCTCACAACACTTGCGGAGATCCCAGGGGAGAGGGGGTAGCAACAAAACTCCACCTAATGGAGGCTGACGGCGCCCCAGATTAAAACGTCCAAAAAGACATAATTGAAACCACAAAATATCTCCATACTGCTTGTCCGTAGTGATCCAAGTGTCCTGAAGCCCCAACATAGAAAGTTGAAAAATGTCATTTGAACTCTGTTTTTAGCCTCATTGTAGCCTGCAGCTCTAACTGCCTCTCTGTACACTGCATTCACGTGATCGCGCTTGCGCGCAAGACCCGCGAAAGCACGTGAACACACATGAACACGGTGCCCATGTCTCACGGTCTCGCACAAGCGCACACACATGAACGCGCTGTACACAGAGGCAGTTAGGGCTGCAGGCTACAATGAGGCTAAAAACAGAGTTCAAATGACGTTTTTCCAAACAATTTTTTATGTCGGGGCTTCAGGACACTTGGATCACTACGGACTAGTGCTGCACGATTTGATAAAAATGTGCAATTGCGATTTGAGTGGACAACATCGCAATTTGCAATTACAATATAATACATACATGGTATCATTAGTCTTCTTGCTTGATTCAGTGTTTCCCCTACATTATATTAGGGGGGCACTGACCTGACCTAACATAGTTATTGTTACAGACAGTGTCTAAATGACCATCAACAGACTGAGCACAGTCAAACACGCTGCTCACACAGCAGCGCAGCATGGCACTGTACACACAGCGGAGCAAGCCTGTATTGCATTCAGGAGTTGTCACGTAAATGGCAAATTCCAGCAAGTGAGCAGGCCGTAACACAACACAGCAGCATGTCAAGTTGGCTGAAACCAAGCAAAATTGCTCAATTTTTAATTTGTTATTATATAGTTTGTTATTGAGTCCGTGATTTCCCCGTGACACTTACAAATGTTTGCGTAACTGTGCTTGGATGTTGTTCTATGAGGCTCTGGCGGCTTTCAGTTGTCCCTTTGTCTTTAACGTTTCACGGCTTAGCTTTCTCTCGCGTGCATCCTACCTGCTTTTCTCTGTACTGTCTCAAGTGCTGATATAGATTGGTCGTGTTGCCACGGGACGTGGCGACTTTAATTTTTAAACTTTTACACACCACATCTGTTCAACGTTGGCGTACCTGAATCCAAAGTATCACCATGTAATAGACGTTGCGTTTTTTTCGCCACCAACCTGTTCATGGTCGTGCTCATGCTCTTCTTCAGCATCTATGTTGGTCACTGCTGCACGCCGGCTGGTCACCTGACCATAATTGCCTCACACACCAGGATAGCTTGTGGGCGTGATGTCAACAAACTCCACACACTACAGGAGAGGTAGTCACGTTCACAGACACGCTTGTTAACATTTATTTACATTAAATCGCAAATCGCAGCCTTTTATGCAGTTATGTAATCGCACAGCCTGACATTGTGATTGCGATCGCGATTAGATTAATCGTGCATCACTACTACGGAGTATGGAGATATTTTGTGGTTTCACTTATGTGTTTTTGGACATTTGAATCTGGGGCACTGTAAGCCTCCATTAGGTGGAGTTTTGTTGCTACCCCCTCTCCCCTGGGATCTCCGCAAGTGCTGTGAGGACTCCAAAACTTCACCTGAGCCTACATCGGCATATGGGTGAGTAGATAATGGCTGAATTTTAATTTCTGGGTGCACTATCCCTTTAAGCCCTGAACCCTCAGGCACTTAACTGACACCAAAAATGTTTGAGTGTGAGAGGCTGCAAGGGCTCAATATGGTTTCAATAGGAATGGGACAGCACTTTGCAGCGACCTATCATGTTACCTTGAAGATGCAAACATATACATGTATAGTACAATTGTGGCTTTGGGACTTTTTGTATTATGTTTTTACCCTTCATGACCAAGGCACTTCAGGGGTCAGTCCCTGATTTGAACATCCTCCAGGATCTTGCTTTACAGAGCAACTGTCCAATAATTACTTAACTCGTTTTAATCAAAACAGCACTATTAACCAAAGAAAAAGAAATAGCTGATGTATAAAATAAGTACGTAATAACGTCTATGCTTACGTATCTGCGATTTCATGTGTTTTTAATGGAACATCTTAAATCCTTAATGTTAACCTAATGCTTCTGTTTATATTTAATATGCCAGGCTGAACATCGATGTGACAGTTATTCACCTTCTTTATTGTCTTCTTCTTATTTTTTTCAGTGCTTAAGGGGTTCTCGTGGTAACCCTGTGTTTTAACATCACAATGCTATCAATTGTGGATAACTGTCAGGTAAAGTCTGCAGAAATACGAACTTATAGAAAGGGCAAAATGTCTGTGAAAGAACACACAGTCACCTAATGATCTTACAGTGGGACAGGCCCTAAAAGTCCTCACACACTGATGCAGGTACATGCCTAAAAGCTCTTGAGTGTGCATGGGTGTGATTGAAATTGGGCTGAAAACTCACGTTCCCCGCTGTGTTCATCACTGATTTGATCTCCCTTTTACAGGCCTTGGAAGATTTCATCTGGATGTAGGCTCTCACTTTGTACTGTAAAAGACACAACAGTCAGTCACAGTCAACAGGATGGAGAGTTAAACCAACAGTGGATGTTAAAGGTTCTATATACGACATTCAGGGCTTAGGTGCATGTGTGTATCCCACTGGCTAGCTCCTCACCATCACTTTGCACTGCACTTACAGATGCAGCCACTTCAAATTTCCGTTTGGTCCATGGTAGAGCCCTGACTGATCCGTGACAGGTCCCTGTCGTCACCTGGCCGGGCACGTTGCTTTAATGAGGTCCCCCGTGATGACGTAGAGAATACGGGCCGACTAGTAGCATCCCTAAGTTTAATTTGTAGAAACCAGTTGCAATGATCTGTCCATCCACCAGGAGGAGCAGTGAGTGTGGAAGCTGACGCGGTTTACTGCGCCTCTTATTACTGAGAGAGCTTCCCACACAGAGCATATTTAATGATTATCAGGCTACCATATCATAAGTCGTAAATATTATGCTTCAGTGTTTTGTTATTCGAAAGAATTGCATGAAAATTAAAGTGATATGGCTGGGAACCAAGTGATATACAGCAAGAACAAATCTGTGTTTGAATCATTAGTCTTAGTGGCTGAGTTTATCTGCACTGGTAATGATAATAATATAGTAATATTGTATAAATGGGTTATATATAATACCACATATACATAATATATATATGCGCACATATATATACATATATACATATATATACACATATATATATACACATACACACATATATATATATATATATATATATATATACACACACACACACACACATACACACACACACACACACATTTTATATATATATATATATATATATATATATATATACACACACATACATATATATATGCGTGTGTGTGTATATATGTATGTATGTATGTATGTATGTATGTATGTATACACAGACCACTGCAACTGGTTTCTGCAAATTAAAGTTAGGGGCGTTACCAGTCGGCCCCGTATTACTCAATTTGATTAATCAATTATCAAATTACTTGGCAACTGACCCTTTGCTAAGTCCTGCCCCTGGACGCAGAATGGACAATCATAACGTAGCAACGGGCCGGCTCAGACCAGGGTCCAACAGCAACACAGCTGTGCTCTATTGGCTCTAATGCAATTGTTTCAGATTTCATTTTCAGGCTGGTTTTGTGGATTTCAAGCTAAACGTTGTGCCTGGGGCACGTGTATTAATGATACTCGTTACTTGGAGAGGTTAGAAAAAGATATACATTTCTTCCCTGTTCCAAAACCACAATCAAACCCTGAAAAGTGTAGGGTTAGCTAGCTAGCTATTGAAAATAAAGCCTACTGAATGTATACACATGCTGCTCTTGCTTTTTAATGATTACAACACAGAAAAAGACCTACCCTGCTGTACAGGAGGAACCAGCGAAGGGAAGCAGGTAAACTTTGCTGATATTCAACCAGATGTGTGTCACTGCATTGTGTGCAGATGAATGGTGTTTGCCTTCCCCCGGAGATCCCTGCAGCGGAGGTACATGTGCTGGCAACGGCACCAGGGTGAAGCCAAACACCCTTCATCTGCACACAGTGCGATGCCACACAGTTGGTTCAATATCTGCAAAGTTTCCCTTTATATTCATTGCCTTCTGTCACGATTACCAGTGATTTTTCCAAAAATATTATAACATTTCTTCAGGGAGTGCAGTTAGTTACAGTGTGGGCTCTATGCTTACTCCGACAGCTTGTCTGACCATCACAAAGGGGCGGGGCTTCGCAAAAGGTAAATTATTATGTTTAACAACTTATCGATGAATCAAATAATCTTTACAGCACTATCAGCTGCTAGCTGCCGGCTTAGCCACCTCCATGTTAGGACCCATGTCCAGACAACCCGCTCTGAATTTCGCATAATGCCCCTTTAATTAAAATCTCTGAGTTCTTACCTGATGCATCTTTGATTTGGCTGCCTCAATCATGGCAGTGAACTCTGCCTTCTGGTTTGCTCCATCTTTGTTTGAACTGTAGTTCTGGAATCAAGTACAGCACTCAAACAGTAAACTACAAGCAATTTCACTTATGTAAATAATTAGAAACAACTCCACCATTAAATACAACTCTCTAAAAAATACAATAAAACACTTTAAGTCTAGAAGAATAATTCTGAGTGTGATCTGAAGACTTCACTGACAGCAGGTGTCATACAAAGAATGACTGTGGTACAAAGTCATTTGAATAAAACCTGTTGACAGTGATGGCTGCACATTATGCAGTGTAACTGTTTCTCCAAAGACATACTGCTGTTAGGGTTTTTTTTTTTTTAGATGTTATCTTCCAATGCTGTGACCACCACAAACTAAATCCCATTCATCTCCATTATATTGGGGAGGAGGCAGAGATCTCTACATTTCTTCAACAAGTAGCTTGGATAAACTGAAGATGTATTTACACATCCTGTCTGATCCATTGATCACTTCTGTTAAACTTTCTGCTGGACTTTAATTGTCCACAACCACAGATCTCAACAGCAACATAGTTATCTAAAATGTTAGCAGAAACTGTATGAAAGTAAGAGCAGATTGTGAGAAACTGTCATTGTCTTATCATGGTAACATAGTGTGGTCAGGTACCTCTCCTTTGCCGTTCTTGTTGCTTCCTTGTACAGAGAGTTTGTCCAGCACAGCCAGCAGATGAAGGGCCTTCTCTGGCTGGAAGGTGAGCAGGTACAGATCCACCAGCAGGAAGCACACTGCCTGAGCAAACTTCTCTTCTAGGACAAAGAACACAATGACCCCATGCCAAACTCCAGGCTGACAAATGGTCCCTTATAAAATATCAATCTATCACTGTTTCATTAAATGGAATATTGTGTTCTGACTCCAGTAAATATACAGGGCTGTGCTGAAGACAACTGATGGCCTGGATTGCTCCCTAGTTGTATTGTTAATACTAACCATTCTAAAAATCATGACCACATTCCCATAAACCCTGTCACAACAATTTCATGGCTGACAGGCCAGCACAGTAAATCTTATTCTTAAATTCTAAGTTCTGTTCTTAAAGCTTTGACTTGTACGCCCATGCAACGATATCCATTATTCATAACAGTTTGAAAAAACTACACACAGCACAACAGTTTTAAATATTCATGGCTCAACAAGTCATGTCGTGTGTGTGTGTACATATATATATATATATATATATATATATATATACACAGTGACATATATATATATACACATATACATATATATATATATATATATATATATATATATGCAGTGAACAAATAGTGTATTTATAAAAACATTCAGTTTTGTCATCACCGGAGCACTCCCCGTCAAGCCCTCCCCAACAGTTTCAAAAAATCCTGGAGGAAACCCTGTATCATGGTTGAGTCAAAGTGGACTGTTGTGCTAAATTTGAAGAAATTCCCACAAGGCATTCTTGAGATATTGCATTCACAAGAATGGGATGGACAGACAACCCAAAAACACAATGCCTCCAGCCACAGCTACAGCTGGCACGGAGGCATAAAAATGCCATTCACTATAGCCCCACTTACAACAATGAGCTGGTTTTAACGAGCAGCATATTCACATATTTAGGAGTGATCGCTTAATATTTTGTATATTTGTTTTTTATGAAATTTTTTAAAATGCCAAGCATCACCTGTCTGATGATCAACCACTTGATTATCTAATATCATTAGCAGTATACTTTATGTAAAGCACCATAACATACCAAATGGTTCCAAAAACTGGTAGAGCCTCTCTCCCATGGCGATGGCTTCAGAGTACTGACGCATATGATAGTGGATGATGGCTTGATTATAGTACAGTAAGCTATTTTCAACATCATCTAATCCATCAATGTCCTCTGCTGATGTATGAACCTGAAAGAGAGAGACAGGATGCAAGGTGATACAAAGCGCAAGTTTATCTAGAACTTTCAATGAAAACAGATTCATCATGAACTAAAAAAGCATGAGAAAAATATGACCCACATTTCAGCAGTTACCTGGTTCTTCATTGCCATGAGGGTCTGTTTCAGAGTCCCTGTGGTAGTTTGATTACTTTTGTAAAACTCCACAACAGCTTTATTCATGGCGATCTTGTAGTCCTCTTTGTTGAGCTCCTGCAGGGCTTCAAGGTGTTTGAGAGACTCGTCGTACTTCCCAGTCTGTGAGCAACACAGGATTGTTTCACTACACTTGCTTTCACTTACATGCAATCTTGGATTTGCAACAACATGACAGAATTTCTTCTTGTGTTCATTTTGAAACATATCAGTGATCAAAGCAAACTCTCTAAGAACCCATAGCTCCTTTATCTTTTTATCCACAATCATTTTGCTGTTACCAATTGATCCGCTAAACTATCACTTGCAATTGGTCTGCTGCTAGCTATCGTTAGGCCCATGTGTTACTCCCATACTCATGAGGATCATAAAACAATGCAGAGGCTGGACATACAGAGCAAAGTCTTTATTGCTTTATACAGTTTCACTCTTTTTGTTCTTACCTTTCACAATAAAAGCCCTAGACACTGCATCACTGCACATACTCATATGCTGAGGCTGTGGTGATGAGTTTTTCAACATCGAAAATATTGTGCTTCAAATTTTGCTCTGACCTCTTCTTTAAGTTTGTAATCAACATACCTTATCATCCCAATGAATTGTACTGAGACACATCTATGTGTGACACAAAAAGGCTATTTATTATTGTGGCTGGCAAAAAATATGCTTGGCCAGTGGATTTTCTCATCTACTAGACCAGACCCCTTGGCCATTGAATCATAAATTAAATTTTGCACGCTGCTTTCTGAGTATGTTAGGAAAGAAGTTTGTTTTACCGAAAATGCTTCATATGCGCTGGCTGCCATTTCTTTCTCTTGGTCCGTCATTCCAGGGAATGATGAGCTGTCATGCTTTGCCTCGTTTTGTTCTGAGAAAAGTGAAAAAGAGAGAAAAAGTCAAATCTACATTACAGACCAAGACTAAGCATGCAAGTTGGAATGAGCAGGGTTGACAGCCTGTACTGACAGAAGTTACACTTAGCTGTCACTTTATCAGGTACGCTTTTCTAATACTGGGTCCTTTTCTCCCCAGAACAGCCTGATTTCTCACTGTCATGGAGTCAAGAAGTTGCTGAAAACATTTCAGACTTTGCTACATGTTGCCTCCGGCAATTGCTGCAGATTTCAAGAGAAAGATCAAGATTACTTCATTTGTCCCAAGGGAGATTTGTCTTGGTCATAAAGGCTGCCACATAAAAATACATACATAGTGCTGAAACTAAAATTGTAGTTGCCTCTAAAGAACAAGGGAGAGCTGCGGCTCAGTGGACAGCTGAGAGACAGAGAGACTGCAGGGATAAACAGTGAGCAGATCAGCATGTTTTCACATCTAACTAGGGTTGGGCGATAATACAATAATAAGGTATCCGCGATATCCAAAAATAACAACAGTATCAGTTTCATTACCGTCATTAAAGAAATAATATAATATTAAATATAATTTACTTAATGCCTAAATAATGAGTGTTTGTCCATCACCTATGTATGTGTGGTTGAGTTGAGGTCAATTCAATACTAGCACAATTTAAAACTAATAGCAGGCTATAATGTTTCTCTTAACTGTTGATTCGGGAGATGACATTTGATAACGTTTTTGGATGTGATGTCATCACGTGACAGCTCAGAAGTGAAAACACAACTTCACAACTTCTGCAAGCAGCAGCAGCAGCAGGTCCAGTGGCCATTAGAGTGGAGGAGGGAGAAGCGCAACCCCAACCACCCAAAAACAAAAATGACTCTTTGCCCGAAAGTACCTATGCGTTTGTGCCGCAAGCTCTCCGTCAGAGCGGACATGTTCAGCACCGCGGGCAAAGTTGTCATTCCACTACGTGCCCTGCTCCAGCCGGAAAAAGTAAACATGCTGGTTTTTCTGGTGAGAAACCTTGAATAGTTTTGAAGCATAGGATGCTGCTATGGTTATCATTATACTTTGTTTTTATTTCATTTTCAATGAGGAGTAGCCTGTTCTGACTGTTCGGACTTGGAGAGGGTGAACCTTTCAAACTAAAGGTAGGCTCTAAAAATAAACCAACAAACAGTATTTCTCATTAGGTTCTCAGGATAGGATTATATATGCCCATTTTCAGTTATGCCTTGTTATTTATTGTTCTGTTTTATTTTTTTGATAAGCCCTACTGGATGCTGTAGAGCTGTGCTATAATTTATTTGATTTATGTTGATAGGTTCTAAAACTAAACCAACGGACAGTACCCGTTGTGGTCTCAGGATACGCTGTATAGCACACATTTTCATTACTGCCTTTTATTTATTTATTGTTACTTTTATATTATTTGATAAGCCTATAAGTATTGGATGCTATAGGGCTGTGTATTAATTTAATTGATTTGTGTTGATTACTGTACTGGAAGTGGACTGTAGCCCACAGACAATTAGTTATTTCATTCTGTTTGGTTGACTGCTGCATTTGCACTTTTTTAAATATTTGTTAATTAGGGCTGTACCCAAATATTCGGATATTCGAATATTCGTTTCTGTGGGTAGGTATTTGTTATGAAAATTTGGTATTCGATATTCATTTTTTTAATTATTATTATTATTATTTTTAACATATTTTTTTGGTGCTAAATGTAGCCTTTGTGTTGTTGGTAAATGTAGGTTATCAATAAAAATCAAAACTTTTAAATTGCATTGTTAAAAATGTGAAAATATAGTGTAGCCTAGCAACTGAGCTTGTGCCCACGGCACGCTTGAGCGCATCCGTCTGAGGCTGTGGATCAATGCCAAGTTTTACCACTTTATCACTATTCCCTCTAACTTGTAGCTGTTTTTTCGTTATCTTTTGAATTTAGTATGAATTATGGAACCGTTTTTGTCAACGTTTGTTTCCCCGTTTTGTACAATAAATTGTTTAAAGTTTCAACAAGATTCTTTTGGAGTGTGTGACACAAGTGTGTTTTGAAAACGACCGCGGACTGTCACCTGCTCAACGCATCAGTACCTTCGGATGCCATGACAGTAATAGTCAATAATGTCAAAATATCATTTACAGACCGATTTATCAGACGATCACTGCTGCCCGACCCGCAGGTCCATTTGCAGGTCCCGCGGGTTACGGGTCGACCCGCACATTACTATTCAGCTCAGTCTATAAAGGCTATACACAACAGCAAGGCCATAGACATTATATTCTATTCAGGCCGGCATATTCTATATATTCTATTCGAACCAGCAGCGCATCAGTTCTACAGTGCACAACACTGCTGACTAACCATTTTATTGCAGCACAGAGTGTCTGCCAGCAACCAATTACTTGCAGAGGCTTCCTACAACTTGTTTCAACGGTTCCGATTTAATCAGAAGACAAATTAAACAGGATGACTAGCCAATGTGAAAATCAAAAGAAAGTATAAAATAATGTACTGAAGGAGACTGTTGTGCCATCACATTTTTTTGTGATTTGAGAGCAAAGATCTGGTCGCCGGTGTGCAAAACTCTGGAATACAATTAGGTCCGAAAAAACCCCGGAGTCGTCCGCCACCCCCCCCTGTTATCACCAACTAGACTGACATTATAACCACATCAGTTCTTGATGACTATGATTATTTGTCTGACTGAACTTAATGATATGTCCTGTCAGTTTGGTAAACATCTGCCAAACTAGGTCTTGACCGCACAGCAACTCAAATAATAACATTCAAAAAAGGAGTAAGAAGACTTTGAAAACTTTTCTGGTCCTACCTCCTCTTATTTTTATATATTAATCATTGAAAATAAAAGTTTGTCGTCACACAACGGCAGTATCATTAGTCTCCAGTGAGTATTTTTTGACAGCACGCAGGCATCAAGAAAGCAAAGAGGTGAGATGGGCATGACATGTAATGCAACAGCATCAGCCTCTAATGTGACATGTAGCATACATGTCAGCAGCACTTTGTAAACAATAACAATTGCATTAACATGGCAATAATGATCATTTACTGTCCCTGTTAAATGGTGGCTGATCTCATCCTTTGCTCGGAGGGTAAGGACTAGGGATGGGCATCAATTTTTGATTTTTGATTTTTTTCAGTTTCGCTGGAAACTGATGCCTGTAACCCCTGGCTGGCAATGGTTGTAAACACCCAGGGGTGAACTGCGCATGCGTGCCATTCTTCCTCTTTGGCCTGGGGGGCTGAAGCTCAAACTGGGGCAGCTGCGCTCTCTTGCGGCGACAGTCTGCACTGCACTCTTTTGTTTTCTCTCTTTTGAAATACTCACATCAATTAATCGATAATTGATCGTTAATTTTTTTTGATGATTGAATAATGAATTTTGATCCTTTGCCTATCCCTAGTAAGGGGGACATTTTCAGCTACTGTTGTTCTTCGGGTTAGCTGCTAGCTGCTACCAGGTGCTTTTTATATCTCCAACAGTGAATCAAAGAGAAAGTTTTCAAAATGTCACACTCATCCCATCCATGGTCCCGTCCTGCTGGCTGTCCCTTTTAGGTTAGTCCCTTTTTTCAGACATCATTTCAATGCTGTTACTACCTCTGCTGCTGGCATGAACGCAAGACAACTTTGTCTCCCCATTTTGCAAGTGTACCTTGCATACAGAACAGTGAGGCATCATAACAGTATGAAATTCCTGCCTTGACAAGGCAGTGTAAAAGGGGCTATAAATTTGTAGGGTAGAATTTGTGCTCATTCAAAAATAGTGTCATGGGGGGCTGAATGACTTAAACAGCTCAGTTTTGTTTTGTTGTATAACTAAGATTTCTTTGTTTCCCTGGCACAAAGGGGGGATTAAAAAACAACAAAAACAAAAGAAACAACAACAAAAAACACTGCTATCAGCATCTGCTAAACTGCTGTTTAAAACATCGGTACCACCTCAGAATTTCCAAAACAGTGTATCACTAGTGATTTGTTGCCCTTAAAGATGGGTAGACTGGTCAGGTAGGTCTTGCATTTAAACCCTGCAATCACTTCAACTCAAAAGTGTGGAGGAGATTTTGTCATACTATTTGTACTACTGTAGCTCCCACCAAATTCTAATTACCATCCCCATGTGGCAGCAGAAATCAAGATGCATCAGGCAAGGTGGCAGTTTTATCAGTTTAATGCCTGGTACACACTACACAATATCAGCCCGATTCTAGCCCGACGCAGCGACGTACGGTGTTGGCATGGATCGTGTTGTACATGATAATCGATCATTTCATCTCATTTAGTGTCGTAGTAGACAACAACCGACATCTGGGACACCTCACAACATTCCAAGAGAAAGTCTAGCATGTTTGATTTTCTTTTTTTCATTCAGGACTGCTCCCGTCACAGCCGTCACTTTGACCAATAGGAACAAAGAGCGATCTGCTGCTGTAGACAAGTGTACAACAACAACACCCCAGGGTTTAGGATATTTCCTCTAGGGATGTTACCACACAGAGTAAAAAGGGAAAAATGCTGGCATGAATCACTAGAGGCATTTTAGCAACCCAGTGAGTACTGCCATTAGCATCAAGCTAGCAAAGAATGTTATTTCTTCATAATGGAGATGGACATAGAGTAATAAAATTAAAAAATAGTGGCGGAACTTTTACTCACCACAACTGCAGAGAGTACCAGCTTCATTTGAAACAGACTACATTATAAATGTGCCATTACTTATTACTCACTCTGTATTTTTATATTTTTACTTTTCATCCGCTCCCATTTGCCTTGATAAAGTTAATGCATCATACTGTCATTTCAAACTCAGCATACTTGTATCTGTTTCAAATTAAAAGCCCCTTATAACTTCGGTTGAGAGTATCCCTTCATTTTCTAAATACACTTTTATTGTGAAACATTTGCAGGAACTCGTGGAGGATTCAGTGACTTACATGTTTTTGTACAGTACTTTAAATGTAGCTCCTGCCATCTGCTGGCACTCTTTTACGTTACTACAATAACATTTCGGCTAGCACATGAACAGACACAGTGACTGAAATAATGGTAAAAGTAATAAAAATAGGCTAAGAATAACCCGATGACATCACACGTCATGAAAGACGACCGGGGATGATTGGTGTGGACCATCGTGTCGTGTGTCGTGTATCATGTTTTTCCTCATCCGCTGAGAGGGTCCTAAGGACAGAGGGATGTCGTATGCTGTAAAGCCCTGTGAGACAAATTGTGATTTGTGATATTGGGCTTTATAAATAAAATTGATTGAATTGATTGATGTCTGTCGGCCAAGTCATGGCACAATTTTATGACTCCACAATCGCGTAATGTGACATAGTGACTGTTGGAACGGACAGAAATGTTGTGTAGTGTGAACCAGGCATAAGTGAGCCTGCACCCACTGAGGTTCTTATGGAACCTGCTGCAGCCTGTCCACTTTAAGGTTCCCGTTGCCCTGCTTCCTGTCAGCTTGAACCATTCTGGCCAGTCTAAACTGATCCCTCTCAGTAATAAGGCATTTTCACCCACTGAACAGCCGCTCATTGCAAGTTTTCTGTGTCGATTCTTGAGAATTTGGTGGTGAAAATTAAGATCAGTAGAAACTCAGTCCACCCCTTCTGGCGCCACCATCAAAAGCCACTTAGATCACATTTCTTCTCCGTTCAGATGTTTGGTCTGAACAACACAGAACCTCTTGATAATTGTCTGTATGCTTTTAATTGTCTCCATGTGATTGGCTGATTGGATGTTTGCATTAACAAGCAGATGTACCAAGTAGCTAATAAAGTGACCACTGAGCATACATGACGAGATGGGTGGTGGTTAATTTGTGAAACTCAGTTAGGGCTGAAATGATTCCTCCAGTAACTCAAATAATTCGATTACTTAAAGGCCAAAGCCAAATGCCAAATTATTTGCCTCAAAGCTTCATTAAATCCAGTACAACTATACAGTGCGCTATGTTTCGCATGGATGGTTGTTGCACAGCGCACTTATGTTACTTTCGCTGTTGATAGCCTACACAGCTGTAACATAGATGTGAAGCACGGATAGCAAAAACAATGGAGGGAGAGTGACAAGGAAAGAGGGAGAAACAAAAAGAGGAGACACGCCAAAAAAACAATGAAAAGTGTCAAGAGAGGGATCATCACAAGTTAAAACAATAAGAAAACAGTTCAGTGTGTATTGCATAATGGAGTTAGCGTACCACAACAGCAAGTCCTCAATGCTACAACATCTAAGTAGAAAACATCCAGTGTTTGCATCAGTTCGCGGAATGGACCCGACACGACAAGAAATGTTAACATCACGTTTAATTGCATTTAACCTTAATCACCTAGCTGAGATTCATAATGCATGTAAAGAACGTACGTATAATATGGCTTTATAATGGCTGATCAATAACAGTTTTGTTAGAGAAAATAGCAACACATGGAAAATAAAATACTGTAGTCAATTTGTTAAAGCCTTGGCTTCATTTATGTCATTATGTTAGTCACACACACACATTAACACACGAGCACAACTTACTCATTCACGCACTCACACACACATGCGCCCCCTGAATCACTCTCAGACACACACACAGTAGAAAATGGAGCCTAAATGCACAAATTGAGAACAGCAGGTATATTAATTTGGACTACAGTAAGTAGAGTCAGCAGGTGTAAGGCACCCTGTTGACCACAGTAAATTAGTCTAAACTAGCCAGTAGTAGGATATTTACAGTATGATATTTATGAAGGCCTAGTAATAAATATCAAAAAAATAGATAAAATAAAACAATTAATTATACTCTAAAGTCAGAGGGTTCCACCATGTTCAACTGAGCAAGAACAAATTTGTTGCTCATTTCTCTCACTTCAAAGACTTTTATTCTTTTCTCTTTTATGTATTTCTCTTGCCTTTACATAACCATAAATGTACCTTTACATAAAGCCAAAGTAATTTAATGAAAATATGCAGTATTTCTTATCCGATTACTCGATTAACTGCCAGAATAATCAATAGAATACTTGATTACTAAAATAATTGATAGGTGCCACCCTACACTAAGAAATCTGACATTTAACGGCATCTCTCAATGTGATATCACATTTAATCCATTTAAAATCAATCTCTTTGAGTAACATTAACATCTCGTCCCAGTTAATCACGTGGGTGTGGACACTCCAATTGCCTTGTCAGCTATGCTAAATTTGTGCTAAATTTAGGCTCTCATGTCTATTTTGCAAGTGTTAGTGGTGCTTTTTGTGGTTGGCTTTGAACAGAGGTGGTGTGCAGTGGCAAGTTAGAACATCAGGATGAGGATATCAACTCACCAGTCTGTATACTCTCCTCCTGCTACTCATGCCAGCTAGGCCAGGTCAAGGTTTTCAAATGTAAACATCAGTGAACAATCGAGAAAGGATGGAAAAGATTGGCACAGTTGAACTTGCATCCTGCTAGCTGTTATACAGGTGTCAAATAATAAACTAGACAACCTCTGTGCCGCATTGGTTTCCAGCAGGATATCAGAAACTGTAATATCCTTTAATTTACTGAAACTTGGCTAAATCCTTGACAGCAGCATTCAACCAGGTGACTGATTTTCCATATGTTGATCTGACAGAACAGAGGACTCTGAGGGAGGAGTGTGCTTGATGGTGAATTAGGACTGATGTGATAGTGGTAATGTGAGGTGCTATCCTGTTCCTGCTGTTGATGATCTCACATACACCGTTCAGAGGTGGCACTGCCCGTGTTTGGGAGGAGTGACCATGCGGCTGTCTTGTTGGGTCAGGATGTGTGATCAGTTAAATCATTCCACAACAACAAACAAACAATGGATATCCAGAACAATCCGGGAACGTGGACAATTATAAAGCAGTAGCCAACAATGTAAGAAGACACAAAAAAGTGGGGATCCACCATATTGGATTTTTTGCCAGTATCCGATATGCCGACATATATCCCCTAATTTGACCGATAACCATTATCAAGCTTTTTTCCCTGCCTAATTTAAGTGATTATCAGGTCTCTCCTGTAGTGTAATTAGCATCATATTATGCATGCATTCTCTTATCGTGATTGCCCACCAGCAGATGGGGGCATGAAATACAATACTTTTCAATGTATGTAATATTCAGTCATTGTGCAAAATAAGAAAAAGCATGTTGGCCAATTCTCACAGTTCATGTTAAAGCCAGTATTGGCTGATACAGATGATATGCTGATATTATGGTGCATATCGTCCCTACAAAAAAGGACTAAATTCTATTCTGTCTGTCTATTTCATTACTGTCTTGTTGATTTTATTTCTTGTGTATTATCTTGAAATTTGTTTTGGCCTTATTGTCTGTTATCTTTACTTTGGTAACACTTTATAACATTTTAATTTGTTTCATTCTCCTTGTGTTTTAAATAGTCATAATTTTATTGTAAAGCACTTTGTAACTGTGTTTTGAAAGGTGCTAGATGAATAGTTTATTATCATTTTCTTTATTGTTATTATAATTTACAGAATACAAGTTAAGGGAGCTCATGGAATCACATTTAACTGGAGATGTACCTTGTAGAATTCCATGTGAAAAGTAAAACGACTGATTGATTGATTGATTGATTGATAGATAACACAGCCAACTGTTAGCATACTAAATTAACTTGCTCACTGGAATTACTAATCTACTTGCTCGATTGTATGTACACACCGAGTTTACCAAAGATGGTCACGACATTAACGATGGAGGTCTAAATGCATGTTGAGTTCGTTTATGCCTACGTTCGTTTATGCAACATTTCTCTGTCAAGGTTTCCCTGATCGTGTCTTGAGCCAACATGCATCTCAGCTAGGCTAACGTTAACTGGGACAGGGTTCACTTGGGTGGTTAGAGTGAGGCTACAGAGCTCAGCATAAGCTAATGAACGACTGATCTTCACATGAGTGATTCCCTTCAAAGTATATTACTAGTAATTTGACAAATTACATTAAAAGTGCATCCATTTAACGAGTTAAAGCTAGCTGAAATTGACCAGAACTAGCTATCTAGCTATCATTAGCTAACACACTCACCTGGATTTTCTGCCATTTCTGGGGCCTTTTCGAGGACAGTTGTATATCCTATATTTGTAGTTAGAATTATATTAGATTAAACTCCAATGAGTATCGGAAGAAACGTTAAAATTCGAGATGAATATTTAATCTCCAGCGCTTCACACAGAAGATACCAACCAAAAGCTGTGCTGTCTGGTCCGCTCTAAACAGATTCTTCTTCGCCGTTTGATGACAGTTTGGAACAAACTCGTTGTAAGAGAGCAGCGCCTCCTGCTGCCGTGTATATGTCAGGAAAAACAAGTTTTGACTAGTAATGTGAAAGAGGCATTTCAGATCATGTAATGCCACTTCTTTAACACAAAGACATTTCCAGTAATGTCAAGCTTTTCAAATTATTATTATTTACTGTATGCTTCTATAATTGCACACTTTGTATAACAATAAAGATATATATCTTGAAGATGGCTGTGTTTCATTCGAAAAGCCAGCTCTACAGCACAAAATTAACCCTCTTACACAAAGTGGAAATAAATTGCACTCGGGACAAACTTTCATTTAAAATATGCAGCCAACAGAACTGATTTTCATTTATTGTTTCTACATTCATCAGTGGCGTTGTTAGGCCTGGCCTGAGTGTCCAAGGCCTCAGCCCCAAATGTTTTATGAATAGCCCCAGATCTAAATAAGCTATATATATATATATATATATACATACATATGTATGTATATATGTGTGTGTGTGTGTATATATATATATATATATATATATATATGCTGTCATTTTGTTCATGCATGAAAGCCCTCAAAAACTGGGTTGCAGCGATATACTAGTTTTAAAGTGTACCGGGATATAAAAGTTGACAGTTATCGTTTCATGTACATTTGCTTATCCACAACATTGAAAAAAAATAAATAAATGCAACTGGATGTCGAATCTCCCCTTTGAGTTAGTTATTTTCTTTGGGGATACTTTTTACACATACTTTAATTTACAAAAGTTTCAATTTTTGTAATAAAACGTTTGTTCAACCAGATTAACCCTTCCATCTCCACTCTTTTAAGGGTCATTCTGACTGATAATAATATAAATTCTGTAATACCGTTATACTGTGAAAACATGAAACAAAAAAAGATAATAGTTACATTGTTATACTTTGCAACAAAATAGACATGATTATAATGTAAAGAGTCACTTATCAGACTACATTTTTACTAAAATTATCAGATATTTGGGTTTTTCTTGCTTAGACTTTGCTTTTTTCTTTTTTTTTAAAAAAGATTTTTTTTTTTTTACTTTTTGCCTTTAATGGAAAGGACAGATTTAAAATGGGGTGTGAGAGAGAGAGAGAGTGGGGGTTGACATGCAGCAAAGGGTTGCAAGTCAGAGTCGAACCTGCGACCGCTGCAGCGAGGCATCGCCTCTGTACATGGGGCATTGACACTATCCACTATGTTACCAACGCCCCGACTTTGCTTTTTTCAAAGTAACTTCCTCTGGCTTTAACAACAGCACTGCACATACAAGGCACTCGTTCCACAAGTTTTTTAAGGTACATGCCAGGAATTGCATTCCAAGCCTTCTTAAGTTCATCAATGATAGACTGAATGATAGACGCACTTTTCTGACTGATCGATCCAATTCGTCCCAGACAAGCTCAATTGGCGAGAGGTCTGGAGACTGAGGGGCCCAAACCATCTTTCGAAGAACACCTTCCTCTTCTTTTTTGTCTAGGTAACCCTGACAGAGCTTGGAAGAATGCTTAGGGTTATTATCTTGCTGCAAAACAAACTTTCGACCCACAAGTCTTGGGCCAGATGGAACTGCATGATGCTGGAGGATGGAGTGGTACTGTACCTTCTCACGATAAGCTTTACTTCAAACAAATATCCTACTCTATCACCTGCAAAACATCCCCATACCATGGTGCTACCACCTCCATGCTTTATTGTGGTTGTTACGCATGATGCTTAAAGGTGTTCACCAGTTTGTCTACGGACATAGACTCCGCGATTTGAACCAAATAGTTCAAACTTGCTTTCGTCGGTCCAGTTTACTTTTGCACTGAAGTTGTGACTTGCAAATCATCTCAACCCTAAAACTAAGCCTTTGTGTTTTTTTGTTAACATTTATTCAGCAATTCCAAATGTTTGGCCTGTATTGGCCTTGCTTCCAATGTTTGGGCCTGAAGTGTACATAATCATTTATTAGTTAAATATATTTTCTAATATTAATCTAATTTTTCAAAGTAACTAAAGCAGACAGATACATTCAATGGAGTAAAGAGTACAATATTTTCCTCTGAGATGAGGAGTAGAAATGTAAAGTAACAAAAAGTACAAGAACCCCATAATTCTCTAAATTTTAATGATAGCAGTTGCAAAGTATTCTGTTTATACTCAATACTAATTACTAACAAATACTAATATTTTTAACATCACAATTCATAATTAATCTGGCAAATGAAATCGGTGTTAAGCAAGCTACTTTGAAAATGTAATGAGCTAAGCTACCAGCTACTCTATATCAAAATTAAGTTTCACAACACTGAAGCCATCTCCAGAGAAATGTAGCAAGCTAAGCTACGTGAAAATGGCAAAAGTAACTTGCTACTTGCAAAGCTACTTTTATTTGTTCACTTTGTCAAATCAGTATTTTCTCAGTGATCAGAAAAACTGTCAGCCAAACAAATAGGCTGGCAAAAAAGTTAAACTGTTTATTATAAACTAACAAAGTTAAATTAAAACTTTATTTTTTCTTTGAAGATTTTGTGACATTTGAACATGTCCTCCAATAACATGACATCATCAGTAGGCCTATTGCTCTCTCTCTCTCTCTCTCTCTCTCTCTCTCTCTCTCTCTCTCTCTCGCTCTCTCCTCTTCCTACTTAATGCATTTCTCTGTCGTGGCCTCTTTCAGTAGGCTTTCTGGTTCTGTTAGTAATTCATAAACACATTTCCTAAATATATTTGTCACTCAATAAAACTATAATAATTAAAAGACAGTAATATAAACAATAACAAATAACAGACCTAAATGAAAATGTTTCTTTTTTTGGGACATTAGAACATGAACATGCAAATAACACGTGACATCAGTATGCCACACTCTCTCTCCTCTCTTCCTTCTTAATACTGTTCCGTCTCTCTGGCTCTTTTCTTGGCCCTTGTTGTGTCTATTTCTCTGGTGTCCACTGCAAATCTACTAAGACATGTGAGAGACATGTCAAGAAGCCAATATCAAAAGCAGCAAGTGGAATAAACTGAAGGATTATTATGTGATGACATAAGGAAGTGCCTCCTCGTCTACATGCATGGTGTGGTGCTGGTGTCAGTCACATTACTTATCCTCAGTTTCATTATCCTTACTTTCATCCAGACCTACGCAGAAATACAGTCCACTGCACTTCAGAGCTTTTGCTAGGAAAAAGAGCTTGTTACTTTTGTGGACCATGCTCTCGGTCAATTAATCAACTTCACTACTGAAAAACTATTTGACTCAGAAAGTAGACATGTCACCACTACGCCACTGAGAAATTTAGTTAAGTTAGTCACTACTTGTTTTGACGCTACTGCCCAACACTGAATAAAATATATAAAAAAACAGTTTCACACTTTCCTCGCCTCACTATTATTTTAAATTTGCCAGCCACTGCCAGAATTTTTGATCATATTCACAAATGTTTCAAGACCCACAGAATAATTTGTTCTATGAATATGTAAACAGTATATACATCAAACTAAAGACCAGACCTTCTGTTTTTATATACACACAAAACCGTTTTATTCTATCTTATTCCATTCCCTTCTTTTGGACATAGCAATACTGTTCTGTTCCACAAGATGTGTAACAGCGCCCCCTATCTTATAACAGTGAAAACACGGATTGCTGGAATATCTCGTCAAAAGCCCCTTTTACACTGCCAGATTTTCGGCAAGCTGCGAGCATTTAGACACACAGAGCCGGATTGGTGAGTTGATCCGAAGTGTTCCATTTTCTGCCGCGTAGAGGTAAACATATTGGCGGAACCTTTTTGGTTTAAAAAGAACGAGGTGCCCTTCCACCACGGGAGAGGCTGTTGGCGACTTGTGGGAGGAGCTATTGATGACGCTGCACGTGCCCATCACATGCTGGGCTACACGTTTTGTTACTTGCTCACGCCCCCCATTGCCCTGAAAAAGGCACAATCTAAACAAAAGCAGACAGGCGGCATTTTGCCGCACTCCCCAATTTTGTTTTTATACTGCCAATGCTGAAAGAAGACTGATTGGGCTTTCCTGCAAATGTGCACAATTCCTGTTTAAAAAGGGCTAATGGCAGGGATAGCCTAATGGTAAGGGTAAATAAGGTGCCAGAGTGCATACAAAGCAAAATAGAGGTTGTTCGGAGAAAAAAAAAATCCCAGGTGAGAATCCCCCCGGACTCCCCTACAGAGGTCCAAGTAAGCCTCCAATGTCCTCAACTCCTAAAAACACCCCTGACATTCATTAATCATAATCTAGTTATAATGAGTAGGCTAGTAGTGGTTCAGCGGAGGACAGCATGCAAATCAAAAACTTTTTCCATATCTCAGTCATCGACAGGCAGTCATTTCCTATAAAAGTTTTTTTTGTTTAATCAAACCTTTTGGTTGTAGCCTATCTGGGCATCGTGTCTATCCAAAGATGACATTAATACTGCAGTGAATGCGTGCTCACTACCACTGTAGCTCTAAGTGCAAACACACACTCTCACACACCGAGGTCAGAGTAGCCCACTGTTAGTGTCCTCCTGTTGACTTATTTAAAGGAACTAGTGACACTTGCGGGTGCTGCTAACAGAAGGGGGGTGGGGCAGGGAGGTGCATATTGACGAAAGACATAAAAAGGAGAAGTGAAAGTACAGTTTCAGTAGATGTGTCAAACGGCAGTGAGAGATGGATAAGTTTAAGACGGTTCTGAATATTGCAAACAAACAGACTAACCTTAGCTTCGGGTTGGTAGCCTTGCTAACAGCAGGGGGGGAGCACATCTTCTCCTCTGTGGTGTTCAAGTGCCCCTGCAATGACTTAAACTTCGTCTACGGCATGGTGTTCCTGCTTGTGCCCGCTTTGGCTCTCCTGCTGCTGGGTTACATCCTGAGTAAGAAGACGTGGAAGGTGATGACGGGTCTGTGCCAGCGCAGGGCCAACCTGTGCCGCCGGAGGAGGCTGACTGCCGCCCTGACGGCGTTCTTCCAGATCAGCACCACCGCGTTGGTGGCGCCTTCCAGCTGGATTGCTGTTGCTCTGCTCAACGGGAATTACTATGAGTGTGCGATGACCGGGACCAACTTGAGCGCTTACAACAAGCTTCTGTGTAGAGATAAGAACTCTGAGGTCAAGTGTGAGGAGGAGCTGCACAGATTTCCGTGTATGAAAGGCAGCAGTGAGCTGCAGGCTGTCAGAGAGGATGTTCTGCTCACTTTGAAAGCGCAGTCTCAGGTCAGTGCTCATGTGCTGATTCTCCTTTCAGCATCAACTCATTCTAACCAGGGGAGCTTGACTTTATGAGATCAAAGGTAACGAAGTAGTTAAAAGGTTTTTTTTTAACCGTTTGATGAATTCTCCTAGCAGACTGGTGAGGTGGTGTAGCCTAATGATGACAAAATTACCCTGTCATACTGCATAACAACACTGTAGGCCTTGGGATGCAAGACAGATATTTTGATGAAGTGAAAACAGATCAAAATCAAGTTGTGTTAAGGGTTGACAGCATCACTTTTTAATCATCATCCACAATCATGATCCCAATTATCCGTTTTTAGATTTTGATTAAACTGCAAAAGTCATATAATGACGCGATGGAGCATTAAAGGGATAGTTCAGATTTTTTGAAATGTGGTTGTATGGCATACTTATCCATAGTCAGTGTATTATTTAAAACAGATGTCAGACGGCACACCCCCGGTTGGGAGAAGCAGGCTGGAGTCCCACATGAAAGCTGAGCAGTCTACTGCTGTGCAAAACGTTTTTTTAGCCACCTATATAAAGGACCACCTAAATAAAAAAATCAATTTTACTTTAAGCGTATGCTATGTTGAGAGTATTTTCATTGTGTTTTTTTTTTTTTTTTTTTTTTTTTTAAGTATTTAATTTAACCCCTTTTTAACCAGGTATGTCCTGTTGGGATCAACAATCTTTTTTTCAAGGGAGACCAGGCCAAGACAGTAGCATACGAAAAAGTTGCAGCCAAGCAACAACACAATAAAAACATCAAAGGTATACAGTAACATGTAGAAGTATTAGAACACCTATGCACAATGACAAGAACCAACCAACTCTTTCATCTTTGTACTCATGAGAGCTTTAAAATCAGGCAGAGAGACCAATTCACGTAGTTTCAACTCTTTATGAAGATTATTCCAAGTGAGAGGAGCATCTTCAAGCTTTACCTTTCCATCAGACAGCCCATCCCAATGAGAAAGCTGTTACGGACTTTCATCTATGCTGTCATCAAAGCCACCAGACTCCACTGACAAAAACATCATTTTAGCACACTGAACACAGGAGCTGCTGGTCTACTGCTGCTTTAATCAGTTGTTAGTTTGTATTATTGTGCGACTTCAGTGAATCTGAACTAACCCTTTTAAACACCAAAGTCACACAATAACATAAACAACATAACTGTTCGAGGCAGCTGTGGATCAGCAGCTCCTGTGTTCAGCAATGTTAAACCCTGTTTTACTCAATAGGAAAACAGTTGGAAGTCACTGTCTGACATTAAGGTGAAGCAGTGAAAAGACTCAGTATAGCATACAGTAAAACTGACATTGATTTTTTTAGAAGGGACTTTTGTGGGTGGCTAAAATAAGGTTTGTTGCTGCTGACCCCTTAGCAGCAGTAGATTGCTTAGCTTCCATGTCAGACTCCAGCCTGTGTCTCCAAACTGGGAGCGTACCAGCATGTACTGTTTGTAATATATGGTCTATGCATAAGTACCCCACATAACCCACTTCAAAAAAGCTGAAGTAAACCTTCAAGTAGTCTAAATGATGTCACCTTTTAAAAAGACCTACATGTGAATGTAAATATGAAGCATAAGTACTGAGAGCTTGTAGGCTTGTAACAAGTGTCAGACCTTGTGAACTAGATAAAAAAGAAATGATATCTAGAGAACAATATTGTGTAGGCAGAATATCGGCATGTCATCGGTATCGGCCAATATCAGCTTTAAAATGAACTATCAGAATCAGCCAACATGCTTTTTCTTATTTTGCACAATGAATGAATATTTCATACAATGAAAAGCATTCTCCATCATGTTTCCATCTGCTGGTGGGCCATCACAATAAGAGTATGCAGGCATAATATGATGTTAATTCCACTACAGAAGAGACTTGATGATCACTAAAATTAGGTGGGGGAAAAAAGTGGATATAGTGATATCGGTTATCGGTCAAATGAGTTGTTATATATCGACATATTAGGTATCCGCAAAAAAATACAATATTGTGCATCCCCATGGGCGGATCTACCGGGGTGGCATAGGGTGGCAAATGCCACTCTAAAAGAAAGCCATGCCACCCCTGCTGCCACCCCAGTTGGCTGCAACGAATTCAAAGAAAAGTTATGGCCAATTTGACATTTACGAGCGTGAATCTCCAATGTCCGACTGCTATGAATGCAGCACGAGATAACGTCACAGCGGCAAGAGACTGCTTTGTTTGGAAAATTGAGTGGGGCCAGAGGGGTAGCCTATTCCAGAAAGAGGGTTTAGTGAAAACTCTGAGTATGTTAACCCTGAAATGAGGGAAACTCTGGGTTTTCAGTTCCAGAAAGAGAGGTAAATCAAACTCTGAGTCAATCACCATGGCAACTGAGTCTGTGAACCTAACCTGCTCGCTGGTTAGGTTTTTCTCTGTCTCCTCCCTCTTACACGCTGTTTCATTTCCTCATTCATTCAGTCCCTGTCAAAGCTTGTATCGAAGTGCATTCATTAGCGGAGATTTACGAAACTCAAACTGGGTTTATGAAAAATAGACATATTAGCTGCAATATTAGACTTATATTAGACCTTTTGGATTATTCGGACACAGTAGACTCTGAAGCACTCATTTTATTCCTAGACTTTTATAAAACCTTCGACACTATTGAACACAACTTTCTCTTGCATTCCCTCCAAACTTTTGGCTTTGGTAATAGGTTCATTGATATTGTCTCCATGTTCTATAATGACATTAACAGCTCAGTGATTGTTAACTTGAGTACTTCTAAGAGATTTCAGATTAACAGAGGTGTTCGGCAAGGCTGCCCCATCTCACCCTTCATATTTATTTTAGTCACCGAATTATTGTCAATCCACATTAAAAATGATATAAACTTTAGAGGAATTTTGATTTTTGGCAAGGAATTAAAACTTTCCCAATTGGCAGACGATACTACTATTTTCTTAAGAGATAAGGACCAAGTATCTATTTCCATTAATTTGATCAACCAGTTCTCCAGTGCCTCGGGCCTTAGATTAAACATGTCGAAATATGAAATTTTATCCATCCATGACTGTGAATACTCTTCAATTGAAAACATTCCTGTTAAAGATTCGGTCAAATATCTGGACATTTATATAACGAAAAATTATATAACCAGACAGCACCTCAACTTTTCCAATAGAATTAAAAAAACAACCTCAATTTTTAATCTTTGGTTGCAAAGGGACCTTTCAGTGCACGGAAGAGTTGTACTATCTAAAGCAGAAGGTCTGTTGCGCCTTGTATATCCCTCCCTATCCTTATTTGTAAACAAATTGACAGCCACACAAATTAATAAAATATTCTTAAACTTTATTTGGAAAAATAGATCACACAAAATTAAAAAAGAAGCTCTTTCAAATCACAGAGATGAAGGAGGCCTTGAAGTGTTGAACTTCAATGATGTTGTTAATACCTTTAAAATCAATTGGCAAAGGAGATGTTTGTTGGATCGAGACTCGATCTGGTACTTTAGTCCGAACCATATCTTTAACCGATTTGGGGGCCTATCCTTTCTTTTAAAGTGCAACTTTCTACCCAACAAATTACCAATCATTCTGTCTAAATTCCATCAACAAGCCCTTTTAGCCTGGAAGTTATCCTATGTCCACAATTTTTCACCACACAAAACCTTCCTTTGGAAGGTCCATGTCTTTATGTCTTTGATCTATAGCCTAGTCTATATGTTTTAAATCTTCCTATTTTTCAGTTGCTGCCTCCTATGTTTTTCCCCATCACATTAAATATGAGCAAATATATTATTATATATTATGAATATAATGTAATGTATCACCAGCCTGATATACAGTCAGATTCTAACACTTTATCTTCATTAAGAAAATGTAAGTGTAAGTGTATGTAAAATGCAAGTCTGATAAATGATGAATAAACGGACAACACTGAATAAAACTTTTTTTTATTAACTTTATGGTTAACTTATTTACACTTTCCTCGCTCTGACTCAGGCTCTTCTTTTAAAGATAAACGTGCACCGTCTGCTACACATGCATTAATATCTCTACATCCACTGGATTAAAATGGAGGCGCTGTCTTTTATTTACCTGTTGCCATGGTGAATCGTGGAGTCGGAGCTCCATTGATGATGGCGTTTTATTGTCGGCTTAACTCAGAGTGAACATACTCAGAGTTGACTGAACTAACTCAAATCAGCTGTTCTGGAACCGGTAACTCAGAGTTTCCCATCTTGGGGTAAATCAACTCAGAGTTCAGGGTTAGACTCAGAGTTTGTTGAACCTCCTTCAACACTTACTCCTAATATGAACTGTTTCACATGAAATCTCAAATGCAAGACACTGATTGCATGAGATTAAGTTTGTCTGTATGAGTTTGTAAATGGCAGCTTGTGCCCTTATGTAGTGTGAACATACTATTTCTCATCAAACTGTGATAACTGTGATTAAATTCAGCATATACAGTACAGGCCAAAAGTCTGGACACACCTTCTCATTCAATGCGTTTTCTTTATTTTCATGACTATTTACATTGTAGATTCTCACTGAAGGCATCAAAACTATGAATGAACACATGCGGAGTTATGTACTTAACAAAAAAAGGTGAAATAACTGAAAACATGTTTTATATTCTAGTTTCTTCAAAATAGCCACCCTTTGCTCTGATTACTGCTTTGCACACTCTTGGCATTCTCTCCATGAGCTTCAAGAGGTAGTCACCTGAAATGGTTTTCCAACAGTCTTGAAGGAGTTCCCAGAGGTGTTTAGCACTTGTTGGCCCCTTTGCCTTCACTCTGCGGTCCAGCTCACCCCAAACCATCTCCATTGGGTTCAGGTCCGGTGACTGTGGAGGCCAGGTCATCTGCCGCAGCACTCCATCACTCTCCTTCTTGGTCAAATAGCCCTTACACAGCCTGGAGGTGTGTTTGGGGTCATTGTCCTGTTGAAAAATAAATGATCGTCCAACTAAACGCAAACCGGATGGGATGGCATGTCGCTGCAGGATGCTGTGGTAGCCATGCTGGTTCAGTGTGCCTTCAATTTTGAATAAATCCCCAACAGTGTCACCAGCAAACACCCCACACCATCACACCTCCTCCTCCATGCTTCACAGTGGGAACCAGGCATGTGGAATCCATCCGCTCACCTTTTCTGCGTCTCACAAAGACACGGCGGTTGGAACCAAAGATCTCAAATTTGGACTCATCAGACCAAAGCACAGATTTCCACTGGTCTAATGTCCATTCCTTGTGTTTCTTGGCCCAAACAAATCTCTTCTGCTTGTTGCCTCTCCTTAGCAGTGGTTTCCTAGCAGCTATTTGACCATGAAGGCCTGATTCGCGCAGTCTCCTCTTAACAGTTGTTCTAGAGATGGGTCTGCTGCTAGAACTCTGTGTGGCATTCATCTGGTCTCTGATCTGAGCTGCTGTTAACTTGCGATTTCTGAGGCTGGTGACTCGGATGAACTTATCCTCAGAAGCAGAGGTGACTCTTGGTCTTCCTTTCCTGTGTCGGTCCTCATGTGTGCCAGTTTCGTTGTAGCGCTTGATGGTTTTTGCGACTCCACTTGGGGACGCATTTAAAGTTTTTGCAATTTTCCGGACTGACTGACCTTCATTTCTTAAAGTAATGATGGCCACTCGTTTTTCTTTAGTTAGCTGATTGGTTCTTGCCATAATATGAATTTTAACATGTGTCCAATAGGGCTGTCGGCTGTGTATTAACCTGACTTCTGCACAACACAACTGATGGTCCCAACCCCATTGATAAAGCAAGAAACTCCACTAATTAACCCTGATAAGGCACACCTGTGAAGTGGAAACCATTTCAGGTGACTACCTCTTGAAGCTCATGGAGAGAATGCCAAGAGTGTGCAAAGCAGTAATCAGAGCAAAGGGTGGCTATTTTGAAGAAACTAGAATATAAAACATGTTTTCAGTTATTTCACCTTTTTTTGTTAAGTACATAACTCCACATGTGTTCATTCATAGTTTTGATGCCTTCAGTGAGAATCTACAATGTAAATAGTCATGAAAATAAAGAAAACGCATTGAATGAGAAGGTGTGTCCAAACTTTTGGCCTGTACTGTACGTCTGCCATATGTTGCCACCCCTCAAAAATTCCTGCCCCCCTCTTGCCATCCCATAAATGTTTTTCTAGATCCGCCCCTGTGCATCCCTAATATTGTGATGATGTGCAAAGGCAGATGTGGTCTGAGTTTGGCATCTGTCCGTTTGTATTGTGAGTTCAGATTAAGTTTTTTGAGGGGTTTTTTTTTTTAGTTCAGATTCAGTATTTTCTCTGGAAACATTTTTGGGTTCATATGTTTTATTGTATGTTTTATTGATCTGACATGCCCTTGTGTTTTTAAAAGTTTACCTCCACCATCTGTGCCCTTTCTTATTATGTGCAGAGGTCATGTTTCAAATTCAGACCCCCCCAAAAAAACACTTTCTGTATACAGAGAAATTCACCACCAAAGAAAGAGTCACCTAAGGCCAACTCAAAGTTTCCAAGTCCACTTGTCCGTGTGACGTAATTCTCATCATCCACCCATGTGCACAAGGGTCTGCACAGACCAGGGGAGATTGCTCTTAGACAACAAGGGAGGGTGAACTTCCCCTAAAATTTCATAGAAGAAATGGTCAAATACGCACTATTGAATTTACATTAAGATAAGAATTTACATTGCATTAAACGCGCGCTAGGATGCGTTTAACATCGTGACTATGAACCCCTTCGTGATTGACAGCACTTTGGAAATACACACCAGCATCGTTGCATTTCGAGCTCAGTCCCATGCGGATATTTATATATACACATGTTTAGTGTGACAGTTGTTTTGTCAGTGAATCTTGTGAGTTGTAATGGAGCCAAATTATGTGCCGTTAACTTTGTTAAATGTCGCTGCTGTCCCCGGTTTTATATGAGAAGAGGAAAAGATCGGTAGTTGCTAGGCTAATTTATACAATGTAAAATGCCATAGGCTTGTGCTAATAACATTAGCATGTTGTATTTGTGGGGAAAATGTGTCCAGATAAAGACAACTGTTTGTATGTGAATGCTGCGAGTTACAGTGAAGCTGATTTCTGTACTTATGTTTGCAATTGTCTCTATTAGGCCATGTTTAATGTGTGTTTTGAATCAACTAAACTTTACAGCACTTAACAGAAACCTCGGCTGCTGACTAGTGTTTTGGAGGTGTAACTGCAGAGTGACACAGACACACCACTGCACAAGTAAAAATGCTCACAACGACGTAGGTGACGTGCGTCGGCTACGTCGTTGTGAGTTGGGTCTACGCACAACCATAAATCTTGCTTGACAGAGTGCCGTCCGGAGTTCTTTATTTCTATAAGCGATATAGCTTATTTTCACTGTTTGTACAGTACACACACATCACCCACTGTAAACAAGGGTTAGGGTGTTTAAACCCATCTTAAAATCTTTGAGGTGTGTTTTGCTGTGGTACTATGGCATGAGTGTGGTTGAAAAATGGCTTCAATTAAATGTTCCTTTTATAAGTTACTGCCTCACTACAGTATGACAAATTTTATGATATAAACTTAAAGTGAGTTTCCCCTCGTTTGAAAGACCAGCAGCCGCCACTGGCACAGAGTCCCTATGCAGACATCCGTGTGCAGCCCATTTGTTTTTGACTATGTAGACTGTAGGCATAGCGAGGTAAGCCCCAACTGTGCATGCTCCGATCAAAGTTGCTCAGAGGCTCATGAAGGCAAAATAGTTCAACTGCTATATATAAAACAACTTGGATGACCCAGGGATTTTTGGCACCACTTTCACCCTATGCAGCCAATAGAGCATGGGCACTAGAGACATATGAAATGAATATAACTGCGTGCATGTCCACGTGACTTGCAGATGTCCGTGGATGATCAGTGCCGAAAGTATGTCCAAGCCTTCAGCGTTAACATGTTGACATGTCCTTTCAGTCCTTCAGTTTAGACTAATTTTTGTTGTCAGTTGGAACCATTAACATGTAGTAATAGTTGCGTAACATGTTGCTCTTGTTATTTTACTCTTTCATTTCACCTATTAATGTGCAACAGATATCTAAGTGACTTTAAAGGTTCCATATTGTAAAAAGTCAGTTTTCAGCAGGTTTAGGTGCTACATGAATACTATTGAAGTATCACAATGCTCAATCCACAGAGAAATGCACACCATCTGTATTCAGAAACTGTGCCTTTAATCAATCGGTAAGGACTCCCGTAAAGTTGTGATGTCACAACTACACTATATAAAGGTAGAAACTACTGCTAAAGTGCCATTACAGTCATTCCCTGACTGCAGTGACGGTGCAGAGACCCTAATAGCGTAGATGTGAAAGACCCAGAAGCAATGACCAATTAAAGCAGACTGGGCTTTTTCAGGAGGCAGGCTTAAAGAGACAGGCACTAAAAGGGAGTGTTTCAGACATATTACAGACTTATTCAGGCAGACAGTGTGAAAAAAAATAGTAGTAGAAACCACAAATACAATACAGATATGAACAAGAAAATGAATATAATATGGGACCTTTAACACCGCGTTTATACCTGACTGGAAATCCATATTGTGTGTGACCACAGATTATGGGCTGGCTGCTCATCGCTTCTGTCATGTTGTCCAACCTGCTGCTGACCTGTGTGGCTCGCTGTACCTCCCCCATCAGCTACCTGCAGCTCAAGTTCTGGAAAGCATATGCTCAGGAGGAGAGCAACCTGTTTGATTCATATAGCACTAAACATGCCAAAGAGCTCGCTGAGAGGAACCTGAAGAGCTTCTTTAACCAGACACCACCTGAAAACATCATCACCCCTTCCAACAAAGCCTGGGAGAAGATCTCCTCTCTCTACAAGTTCAGCACCAAAGATCACTACTATAGCACCCTACACCGGTACGTGGAGGATTGTTTAGAGACTGATGACGAGACATTGAGGATGATGAGGATGGCTTCTGTCAAGTCAAGCGAGCCTGCTGATGACACCCCTGCTGTTCTTGATTTCGTAGATGATGGCAGGATTGCTCTGTGATGATTTTTTTTTTTTTTTTTGTATGAACATTTTTATTGATTTTTTTTTCACAAATAATACAAATAAAAACAAACAAATTAAACAACAAAACAAAACAAACAAAAACACAGACCACCACACTGACACCTTTCAACAGTCAAGCACTACAAATCACTGACAGCATCACACCAACAAATCAACCATCAATTCACAGACATCCAGTCGGTAAAAGGGCTCCATGTAAGTATATATTGATCCAATTTATCCAGTAGGGAGTATGTCACCCTCTTGTAAGCAGCTAGTTGTGCCATGATTGTAGTCCGTTCTTCAAAGGGGGGTGTATCCGTTTAGCTGTTGTGAGAGCCAAAATAATCCACCTTTTCTCGAAACACGAAAAGTCATTGTCCTGAAGCTCAGTGGTCGATCCCAAGATAGACAGTTTTGCAGAGATTTGGAACTTTTTGTGCAGGACTTCAAATATAATCTGATGGATGTTATTCCACCAGTCCTTAAGTGCTGGACATGTCCAGAGTATATAGAGGCACCACTTCCGTCACATCTCCAGCAAGAGTCTACTGGTATTAATTTCCATTTATAAAGTTGCTGTGGTGTCTGATGCCATCTATGTATTATTTTCAGTTGAATAAACCTATTACCCATTTCTTTGTACATTGTATTAATGTTATTTAAACATGACTTCCAATCTTCAGGAGATATGTCTACCCCCATGTCCCCTGCCCAGTGTTTCTTAACCTTGAGCAAAGGGTCACATAGTTGTTCCTGTAATAAACCATTGATCTTAAGAGTAATGCCCCTACCTGAACTTGATCTAATCAGCAGTTCTTCAAATGGGCTGCCCGTAGGACAGGTAAGCGGGCCTCCTAACCATTTAGACAGGGCACTATACATTTGGACATACTTCCAATATTGATTATGTGGTAATTTGTATATATCATATTGCGGTAAACCTAAACTAGATTATAATTCATTTGAAAGGCTCGTTCTTAGTCTTTTACATCCGACCTGGAAAACCTCGCAGCCACTTTTATTTGTTATAGTGTACCGTGCTCCTGGCCTGTATTCTGAATTTGTATCTGAATTCTCAGAGTTTTTATCCAGTTTAGTTCTTAAATCAGATAAAGTTATTATTGTAGGCGATTTTAACATTCATGTCGACGTTGATAATGACTCCCTGGCTACCGCGTTTATCTCATTATTAGACTCCATTGGCTTCAGTCAGGGTGTACATGAAACCACTCACTGTTTTAACCATACCCTCAATCTAGTTCTGACGTATGGAATTGAAATTGATAATCTAAAAGTCTTTCCACAGAATCCCTCGCTATCGGATCATTATCTGATTACTTTTGATTTCTTTTTACTCGATTACACGCCACTCAGCAACAGTTACTATACTAGATGTTTATCAGATAGTGCTGTCGCAAAATTTAAGGAAAAGATTACTCTGTCATTAAATTCAATACCAAGTCCCTCAGTAACAGAGGTTTCCTGTACCGACTTTGATCATTTTGTCGATAGCGCTGTAGGCTCGCTGCGAACAACACTTGACTCTGTAGCTCCTCTTGAAAAGAAGTTAAAAAAGCAAAGAAAGTTCGCTCCTTGATATAACTCTCAAACCCGTAAGTTAAAACAAATATCGCGAAAATTTGAAAGGAATTGGCGATTAACCAAACTGGAAGAATCTCGTTTAATCTGGACAGACAGTCTCAAAACTTATAAGAGGGGCCAGAGCAAACTATTACTCAGCATTAATAGAAGACAATAAGAACAACCCCAGGTTTCTTTTCAGCACTGTAGCCAGGCTGACTGAGAGTCAGAGCTCTATTGAGCCTTGTATTCCTTTAGCCCTTAGCAGTAATGATTTTATGAGCTTTTTTAATGACAAAATTCTAACTATTAGAGGCAAAATTCATGACCTCCTGTCCTCAGATAGTACCTATCTAACCTCAAACACAGCTGTAAAACCTAATATATATTTAGATTGCTTCTCCCAATTTCTCTTCAAGAATTGACCGCAGTGATTTCTTCATCTAAATCATCAACGTGTCTCTTAGACCCCATCCCAACTAGGCTACTTAAGGAGGTCTTTCCTTTAGTTAACACTCATATATTAGATATGATCAATATATCCTTATTAACAGGCTATGTACCACAGTCTTTTAAGGTAGCTGTAATTAAACCTCTCCTAAAAAAGCCCACCCTGGATCCAGAGGTGTTAGCCAACTATAGACCAATATCTAATCTTCCCTTTATGTCAAAGATCCTTGAGAAAGTAGTCGCAGACCAGCTGTGTGATTTTCTCCATGATAATAATTTATTTGAGGAATTTCAGTCAGGATTTAGAGTGCATCATAGCACTGAGACAGCACTAGTTAAAATTACAAATGACCTTCTGATTGCTTCAGACAAAGGACTTGTCTCTGTACTTGTTTTATTAGATCTTAGTGCGGCGTTTGACACAACTGACCATCAAATTCTACTGCAGAGACTGGATCACTTAATTGGCCTAAAAGATTCTGCACTGAGCTGGTTTAAATCTTATTTATCTGATCGTTTTCAGTTTGTTCACGTTCATAATGAATCATCCTTACGTACCAAAGTTTGTTTTGGAGTTCCATGAGTTCTATGCTCGGACCAATCCTATTTACTCTATATATGCTTCCTTTAGGTAACATCATTAGAAATCACTCTATAAATTTCCATTGTTATGCGGATGATACACAGTTGTATTTATCTATGAAGCCAGAAGAAAGTAATCAATTAACTAAACTCCATAACTGCCTTAAAGACATAAAAACCTGGATGAGCACCAATTTCCTGATGTTAAATTCAGACAAAACTGAAGTTATTGTTCTTGGCCCCAAACAACTCAGAGACTCTTTATCTGATGACATAGTTTCTCTCGATGGCATTGCTGTGGCCTCTAGCACTACCATAAGAAACCTCGGAGTAATATTTGATCAAGATTTGTCTTTTAATTCTCATTTAAAACAAACCTCACGGACTGCATTTTTTCATCTGCGTAATATTGCGAAAATTAGGCCTATCCTGACCCGAAAAGATGCAGAAAAATTGGTCCACGCTTTTGTTACCTCAAGGCTGGATTACTGTAACTCTCTATTATCAGGTAGCTCTAGTAAGTCCTTAAAAACTCTCCAGCTAATTCAGAATGCAGCAGCACGTGTACTATCAGGAACTAAGAAACGAGATCATATTTCTCCTGTTTTAGCTTCTCTGCACTGGCTCCGTGTAAAATCCAGAATTGAATTTAAAATCCTACTGTTAACTTATAAAGCTCTAAATGGTCAAGCTCCATCATATCTTAGAGAGCTCATAGTGCCTTATTATCCCACCAGAACACTGCGCTCTGAGAACACAGGGTTACTCGTGGTCCCTAAAGTCTCCAAAAGTAGATCAGGAGCCAGAGCCTTCAGCTATCAGGCTCCTCTCCTGTGGAATCATCTTCCTGTTACGGTCCGGGAGGCAGACACCGTCTTCACATTTAAGACTAGACTTAAGACTTTCCTCTTTGATAAAGCTTATAGTTAGGGCTGGCTCAGGCTTGCCCTGTACCAGCCCCTAGTTAGGCTGACTTAGGCCTAGTCTGCTGGAGGACCCCCCTATAATACACCGGGCACCTTCTCTCCTTCTCTCTCTCTCTCTCTCTCTCTCTCTCTCTCTCTCTCTCTCTCTCTCTCTCGTATCCTATTACTGCATCTTGCTAACTCGGCCATTCTGGATGTCACTAACTCGGCTTCTTCTCCGGAGCCTTTGTGCTCCACTGTCTCTCAGATTAACTCATATCGCAGCGGTGCCTGGACAGCGTGACGTGTGTGGTTGTGCTGCTGTCGTGGTCCTGCCAGATGCCTCCTGCTGCTGCCATCATTAGTCATTAGTCATACTTCTACTGTTATTATACACATATGACTATTGTCACACTTGTATACTGCCAGATATTAATACATACTTTCAACATATTGTACCGCAGTAGCCAGAACTATAACTATAATATTATTACTTTCAATAATGTTGTTGTAAGCTACTGTCATTACCTGCATCTCTCTCTCTCTCTCTCTCTCTCTCTTTCTCTGTCTCATTGTGTCATGTGGATTACTGTTAATTTGTTATGCTGATCTGTTCTGTACGACATCTATTGCACGTCTGTCCGTCCTGGAAGAGGGATCCCTCCTCAGTTGCTCTTCCTGAGGTTTCTACCGTTTTCTTTTCCCTGTTAAAGGGTTTTTTTGGGGAGTTTTTCCTTATCCGCTGCGAGGGTCATAAGGACAGAGGGATGTCGTATGCTGTAAAGCCCTGTGAGGCAAATTGTGATTTGTGATATTGGGCTTTATAAATAAAATTGAATTGAATTGAATTGAATATCCACTATTTGGTTTAAGCTTAAAAAGTGCTTGGAATTGCTATCATATAGATGTAAAATATAGGTTATCCCTGTTTTTTTGCCAAATACTCCAATTAACTGTTTTTTTTTCCAATTAGAATTTGCTTGTTATTCCATAGAGGCACATGAGGGGATTTCAAGAAGTGTCAACGGCCCGCTCTATGCAGTTTATGCCACATTAATTTAGTGTTAGCGATAATAGGGTTATCATTCTGTAATGGCAATTTTGTGCTAAGTAACTCAGACCAAGGGGACAGCCCCCCACTTACTTTAGCCTCTATTTGGAACCAACTTGGCTTATCTCCTGCCTTGTCATTAGGTAACCATATTCTTATGTGCTTCATATTGAAAGCCCAGCAATACCATCTGAAGTTGGGAAGAGAAAATCCCCCTCTCTTTGTGTGGGCCTGTAATTTCTTTATTCCTAAACAGTGATGTGAATTGCCCCAGAGAAAATCTACAATAAGAGTGTCAAAATCTCTAAAGTAGGACTCGGGAATATTCAGAGGAAGGTGAGATAGTATGTGATAAATGACATCATTTTTCCCCCAGAGCGAAAGGTGGATTTTAGTCCACCTACCAAAATCTGATTTCATTTTCTGAAGCAGTGGGTTGATGTTCTCTCGGACCATATCTTTATAATCAGGAGTTATTCGAGGGTAGATGGGCAATAGCCTGATATAGGCATGGCCTCAGATTTGTTCCAATTGATGCGATATCCAGATAGCAGTATGAACTCTTCAATACAGTTTAATAAAGTGGGTACGGATTTTTCTGGTTGCGTTAATAGTACTAACATATCATCTGCATACAGTAAAAGTTTAAGAAGGATACTGTCCACTGTGATCCCATGTACAGTACAGGCCAAAAGTTTGGACACACCTTCTCATTCAATGCGTTTTCTTTATTTTCATGACTATTTACATTGTAGATTCTCACTGAAGGCATCAAAACTATGAATGAACACGTGGAGTTATGTACTTAACAAAAAAAGGTGAAATAACTGAAAACATGTTTTATATTCTAGTTTCTTCAAAATAGCCACCCTTTGCTCTGATTACTGCTTATATATATATATATATATATATATATATATATATATATATATATATATATATATGTGTGTATATATATGTATATATATAAGGCTATCATACAAGGTGCCACCTGCTACTCAGATTTTATATATATATATATATATATATATATATATAGCATCATCTCGTTCAGTATCTTGCTCAAGGATGCTTTGACATGCAGTCTGGAGGGGCCAGGGATCGAACCGTTGATCCTCTGATCACAACCGCCCATTATTTATCTATGAATTAATTAATTAATTAACTTACTTATTTATTTATTTTATCTTACTTACTTATTTATTTATTTATTTACTTTTTCTTCCATATCGCTCAGCCTAAATAGATACTACCAGCAGGGATATTCAACCCTAATGCATCTAGCTCAACGGACAGATGATAAATGCCCTACCACTGTACTGGATGAGTGTCACTAAGAGGATTAGAGATTACATGGAGATCTTTGAGAGTATACTGACCAGCTGTATTTCCGCTGTAGGCAGTAGATGAATGATGCTCTGGATCACTGCTATATACAAACGGCACATCTATGGCGCAGTGATGCCATCCGCATATGAGAGGGCGACCATGCGGCCATCTCGCTGAGCTCAAAATGAGTTGCCAACTACTATGCATGCCCTTACTGTGCAAGAGATCAGGAAATGGTCAGGCTGATTAGAGGCTGCCCTACGGTCTACTCTACATGACTAGGACTGAGGCACGTTCCCGGCGCTGTCTCATGGATGACATTGTAGAATTAGTATATGTATCTGTGGCTCAAAATACATTAAAGTGATTACGACCAGGAGCCATGATAACCAGAAACGAGCGGTGTGTCATTGACACAGAACTGCAGTCACTACCAGTGTTTCATAAATATAGATTTTACAGCATGACTTTGAGGAGAGTAGGTAGTGACACATGTGACTGAAAAGTTTTTTTCTTTCTTCTGGCTCTGATTTAACAATTCGGGAAGAGATTTTTCGAGAGCTGAATTGTACGCTTGCTCTATTCATTCACTGGGGTACCCTCGTGAAAGGAATTTAGATTTCATGTCCATTGATTTTTCTATGAAATCTTGCGTGATCTGGCATACTCTCCTCAGTCTATAGAACTGGCTTTTAGGCAAACCTTTTTTAAGTGGCATGGGATGTGCGCTAGTGGCCAATAACAACGTGTTTCTGTCAATATCTTTATGGTACAGAGTAGTAGCCAATCCCCCATCGTTAATCATTGCCCATATGTCAAGAAAATGTACTCTCTCTTTGCTGAATTCACAGGTGAATTTTAGATTATTCTTAAAACCGTTAAGCAAGTTAACAAAGTTGTTGAGTTCCTCCAGATCACCTTGAAAGGTGCAGAATATATCATCAGTGAATCTGTAGTATTTCAACAGTTTGGGAAAATACCTGTTTTTTTCCGGGTGGAAAATAAAATTTCAAGACTGTTGGAAAACCATGTCAGGTGACTACCTCTTGAAGCTCATGGAGAGAATGCCAAGAGTGTGCAAAGCAGTAATCAGAGCAAAGGGTGGCTATTTTGAAGAAACTAGAATATAAAACATGTTTTTAGTTATTTCACCTTTTTTTGTTAAGTACATAACTCCACGTGTTCATTCATAGTTTTGATGCCTTCAGTGAGAATCTACAATGTAAATAATCATGAAAATAAAGAAAACGCATTGAATGAGAAGGTGTGTCCAAACTTTTGGCCTGTACTGTATATCTAAATTATTCCCAGTTTCTGCGCTAAAGGCTCCACGGCAAGCACGAACAAGCCCGTCTAATATTATCGGAGCTATAGCGATTTGGGATGAAGCCTGATTGGTCCATGTGAATTATACTTCCAATGACTTTTGACAAGTAAATTGCTATATCTTTGCTAAGATCTTTTTATCGCAGTTGATTAATGAAATAGGTCGATATCCACTAGGGTCTAAATCGTCTTTCCCCTTTTTGTGGATGAAAGATATAACTGCAGTGTGCATCTGTGATAATGTTTTAAGCATTGTCTATATTAGGGTTAGACCAGTTTGCTGACACTACATGGATTATACTGAGAACCGCAGCAGGACTATACTGGTCCACCACAATCGATCACACAAATGTACACACAGATGTATAATGTATGAAATATATATTATATAATAAATGTGTGTGAGCTTTTTTCTTAACATTTAGGGGTACACATATTAAAGGGATAATTCAGTTTTTTTGATGTGGGGTTGTATGGGTTACTTTTCCATAGTCAGTATATTACATGAAGTAGATATTAGTTGGCATGCCCCTAGTTTAGAGAAGCAGGCTGGAAGCTAAGCAATATACTGTTTTGGATGGGGGTCAGCAAACAAAACGTATTAACAAAATAAGTGATCTAGGCAGTGGTAGACCAGCAGCTCCTGTGTTCAGCAAAGGAAATCACTGTTTTTCTTCCGGTCGGCAGACAGATGGAGTAGATGTGTTTAGAGATGGGTATTGTTAAGATTTTAATGGTACTACTACTACTACTAATCCGGTATTTTAACGGTACTCTTATCGATACTTTTTGAGGAAGAAAAAAACAAATTAAGAACATAAATTGCTTTATTTTAGTTTTTTAACAAAACATTTTACTTTTTACAACTTGAAATGTAAAATACATAAAATAATAGTGTTGTCATGGTACCAAAATTGGGACCCACGGTACGATACCAGAGAAAGTATCACGGTTCTGAGTAGTATCACAATACCACAGCAAAAATTAGGCAGATGTGCCTTTTGTCATTTATAAAAAGACAAATCACTTTTCTATAATACATCACTGATATTTCAATGGAATAAATTACTTATTGACTTATTCATACTTCAAAAACAGCATCAATAAGTGATTAACATAGGGGGGATCAAAATAAAATAAATAAATAAAATAAAAATCAACCAGCCACCCTCCTCCCCTGACAAGTTAAGAACAGTCCCTTCATAAGTAAAGAACAATCCCTAAAGTGCGCTGAGGTTTGTGGACCGTTACCTGCCACAAAGAGTAATGTGAACGGTTCATTTCTCCTCTGACACATCACATACCTGTGTGCCGTCACGGCTCGGCTGTTCAGGTACTTCTGGACAGTCATAACACCAACAAAGAGGAAACTACTGGACCTGGAGCCAGGCTTCTCCGTTGCCAGTAAGCCGTTATCTTGCGCCGCAGAGCACTATGGCGGCTGTATTTGACAGGAATACGTATTCCTGCCCGTGTCTGTGACCCCTGTTCAACCCACAACCAACAGGATTCTGCTGCTGGTTGAAATCTGTACTCGCACAGCATGCTCCTGAATGATTTCTTTTACTTGCACAAAACTATTTTTAGTTGCAAATGCAGTAAATTGCTCGCACCGTAGAGCTCTGTGGAAAACAAATCACTGTAGCATATATAAACAAATCTAGTCTACAAGTAAAAATATTAGGTATTCTAGGTATGTTAGGTATTCTAGGTATTTTATATGGTGATGTAACATTAATCACTATGGATATATAGACCAGAGGGGGGAAAATCCCACGCACCTAGCCCAGACTATATTTATGGTTATATTCATGTATTTAGAAGTATCTGAAAAATACACAAATAAAATCCCAAATCTGAAACCCTATTTAATAAATAGGGTCGCAAAATAGCTAATGGTTATTAACTCCACGTGTTGGCTGCTAGCATAATGTTACAAACCTGGACTGGACTGGACATAGATGAACTAGCTGTGCTAGGGCAGCCAAACACTGTACATCTTTCTGTCTGAATATGATGCACTTTCGCAAGGTATTTCGACAAATTATTAGTGTTGCCACCCTTACACGCAAAACATTTGTCACACTTGTGACAACGCGCTGTGTCTGCATCAACTTTTGACCGTTTGGCTCTCTCCGCCATCGTTACCTATCTAAAGGTAGGCTACGAGCTTGAGTTGGAGTAATGTTATGCGCTGTCGTGTGTGTGTGTATGTGTGTATGTGTGACTGGAACAACAGCCCAGCCCCCCTGCTCTCCACTCACACACAGCAGGCAGCCAGGGCGAGCGACACAGATCTCTCGTCTTCAGGGAGAATAGCGAAAATTATGATACAATGACGGATAATTGACGGAGTTGGTGAGATAAATGTGCAAGATAACGTTTATCTTGTTAAAAAAAAAACAAAAAAACGCAACTGGTCCAGGACCAACAGCAGAACCGTTAAGGTCAGAGCTTATCAATGCTGCGGTCTTGAAGAATGTAGCCCCCGGGCTCGTTCAATACGTTCGGTACCCATCCCTAGATGTGTCGTGTGAGTGTTCCAGTGAGGAACACTAAACTTTATTTAACATCCAGCCCTCCAACTCAAGGGCCAAAATGATTATTTTTTTCCCTCATATGTTTCTTTTCAGTTTCACCTGAACAACCCATTTTATCTCTAAAATGTCCTCGAAGAGCGGCAAGTCAGGCAAAAAAGAAGATGCTAACACTAGCTTAATACTGGAAGCTATCGCTGCACTGCTCGAGCAGCACCCTTCAAGGCGTTAGCCACCGAGTTCAAAACATCATTCAGTCTGCTTGACTCTAAACTTGACAGCGGCCAACCTGTCTCGTCCCTTGAACTCTCTTCAGAGGACCTTGGTCAGCAAGTTGTGGACCTTGAAAGCATTTGCTCTACTCTCCAGGATGAAAATGCTAGGCTAAAGGCTAAAGTTACTGACTTGGAGAGCCGAAGCAGGCGGCAGAACATACGTATCCAGGTTCTACTGGAATCCACTGAAAGCGGCCATCCTATGAGTTTTTCTCAAAGCTGCTGCATGAAGTTTTTGGGAAGGACACACTACCATCTCCGCCAGATCCAAACCAGCCCCCGGAAAGTGGCCGTGGCCAGTCATTGGCCGCCTGCATTGCTATCAGGCAAAGGATCTCCTCATCAGAGAGGCATGGCAGAGAGGGAAACCTCAGTATTGTGGCCAACCAATTTGGGTTGTAGAAGACTACAGCCCTGATGTTCTTAACCAGCAAGTGGAATACAGAGACGTAATAGAAGAACATTACAAAGTGGGTCTAAAGCCTGCTCTGCTCTATCCGGCCCGGCTCCGTCTAACGCTGCCCAGTGGAACCAAAAAGTGGATTGGCTCTGTCGACGAGGCACACAAGTACATTGACAGCCTCCCCACGCCATCAAAACCTCTGTGAAGTAACTTTCATTACTTTAGACCCATCAGAAGTAAGGTAGCACTGTTCACTGTCCTATCTTTCTACGTGTTCAGTGCCATGTTAACTGACGCCAGTTGTTTCATTGGTGAACATGCCCAATCTTGTGACTCATTTGTGAGTATTTTTGCCCTGCTCCCTTGCCAGTCAACCTCTACAGACTATGATTAATATTCACAAGCAAATATTACTCTATTTGGACACTCTGCATGAATATTGTACCTATCACTAGATCTTTTTTTAGTTCTGTTTTTGCGTATGACTTGGTCCTTTTATTTTAGCATTACTGATTTCTAGTTTAATGTTGCACAAAAATGCTAGTGTAATAAGCTTTTTACCTGAAAGCTCTTTAACAATTGCATTTAACAGGTTGCATTACGTTACCTCAGTGTTCTGTAGGATTGTTATCTGTGGTTGTTATGACTGCCTAAATCTGTTTGACTCTATATCATAAAGGCCTGGATAGACTTAATGTTATCTGTAATAATATTTCAGAACTCAACTCTGGTTTTCTAATTTGTCCAAGTTTAAATGTCAATTTTCAGTTGCTGTATCCACTTATGTTTAGGATACTGGAGCAATGGTTAGTTTAGTGCGAGACAGGATGATGTGCTATTACATGTTGTTTGTTCTGAGGAGCTTGCTGCCTTTTTTTTAGCAGATGTCTTGGTTGGGGAAAGTCGGTTGGGGGGATATGTCACTGCCAGCCATTTTTATTTCCTTTCATTTTTGTACAATGCAATAGTCACTCTTTTTCTCTTTTAAGTTTATTTCTTAAAGAGGCACCAGATAGCATCTTTTCCTAAATATATCATTATGAAAATAATGTGGGTTGCACAGGGTAGTGGCCACAGTAAAATCAGACTATCTGCGTTTACATAGGTTAATTAGTGGCTTTGCAATCTTTGTAATAAGCTTCTGTCACCGGGGGCGAAATTTCGCAGAAAAAAATCTGCTTTACGGCAAGCAACGCGTCATGTATTACGAAACTAGTCGGTCAGCCAATCAGGGACTGGAGCGAGTTCTTATGAGGAGCTGGGCATGAGATAGTTGAGTCACGAGCACAATGGCAGACGGACAAAGTTTGGAGATAAGTGAAAAACAGCCTAGTGAAAGAAAACGAGCTCCTCTGTCCGAGGAGGCAAAGAAGAGCAAAAAGGAGAGTGATAGAAGAAGAGGAAAAACAAGAGTAAACCTCAGTCAGGGGTTCAAGAGATGGAGGGCGCTCCGTGACCAAAGAGGCTTAAAAACCAATGTCAAGCTAGCTTTCTCTCTAATGGATCAGTAAGTAACACAGCTAAATGTTAGCTAGATGAGAGAGGACTGTACCGTACTGGCTGCTAGTTCATTCCTAGCTGGCCAGCATCACAAATCGCTGCAACCAAGGACCGGGTAGTGAGTGTTGGCTGACATCCTCGTTGCCATTCTACGGCAGCCCTCGGACAGTGATACCCCCTCCCTTCCTTCTGTTCTCTTCTCACGGAGGCAGCTATTGACGGACATCGCCCAGCTAAGTTACGCCCAGCTAAATGAACACTGGACTTTTCACTGCAACGGCCTTAGACTGAGGAGCATCAAAATCAGTTAACGTTAGTCCACACAGCTCTCCCAAGCTGGCCTGGAGAGCAGGGAGATCATGTCGGTCACTGGCCATAAATGTGAGGGCAGCCTTCATAGCTACTGGGCACCCAGCATCTCCTACCGGGAGAATTGGAGTAAAATCCTCTCCTCCGCTCCCGTTTGTCTGGTGAACGCCTCTCCTCTGTCAATCAAGCCCAGTTCTAGGCAGTCATATATGAGGGGTCAGTCATAAATGTGAAGGGGACATCATGCTCCAGCACATTTTTGCCATAGGTAGAGCTGACAAATAAAGGTCACTCAATCACTCACTCATTCACTCACTCACTCACTCACTCACTCGCAGGATGTGGGGACGCTGTGTGAGTGCCCTATAGAGGGTATCAAAGCACCGTGGTCTGAAATGTGCTCACCGCTTGTTTTGTTGTTGATAACAGTGTTTCTACATGGAATTGGGTTGTTGTTAGCTGTGTGTCCAACCCCCAACCTAAAGAAATGGATTGCACTTTGTCAGGCCTCTACCCTAAGACCTGTCCAACTTCGGTGTCCCACCTGAAGACTAAGCTCCTGCTGGTATAGCTCTTAGGGTCACTGAGGCACACAACCCCTCTGACCACAATAAGGTGGCAACCCCTCAGGGAGGAAAACTGAAAATGGCCATTAGGCATCTAAGCATTTGAAATAATAACAATAATAATTACAATAACCTCACTATAGCCAGTATTTACAGTACCAAAGCTAGTCTTATAAAAAAAACTTCTCAAACTAACAGAACTAACAAACACAACAGATATAGGCTAGAGCAGAACATTTTATATATATATATATACATATATATATATATATATATATATATATATATATATAGTTTTTGTTTTTTTTGTTAGCAATTTAACAGATTTCTCTTCACTTTGAGCTGCTGAAAGCTGCAGGAGTGAAAAGTTAATAAAAGCTTTGTAAAAATAAAAAAAAAACAGCTTGCAGCACTAGAGGCTGAGCGGGGCTTTATGTAGGGTTCTGGCACACACAGGGCATTTGTCATCAGTATGTGACATGCAGCAGGCACTCATCTCTCGCTGTGCTTGTGTTATTGAAGAAACGTTCGCACTGACAGACTCACACTCTGTGCTCACACTGGTATATTTACTTTTGTTTTTTGTTGTTAACTATATATTAAGTATCTCATGACACGAGATGCTACGACGAGTTTAACGTAGTTTCACTTTACTGCTGCATTCTGCCTCACTGAGACTGAGACACCTGACGCCGATGCATCTTGGCTCATTTGCATACTAAACAGTGATTGGGTGTTTACTGGGGGGAGGGTCTCTGCCGACTGCAGACAGTAGATCACACACAGCCGGCACACAGCACGGAGTGGAGTGGAGATAGATGATAAAACTTTTCTGTTTTGTGCCTTTTTCAGCAGATTTGATTTGAGGGGGCAAGACATTTGTTTAAGTGGGCATTGCCCCCTCTTGCCCCTGCGTAGATCCGGCTGGGTCCACGTCATTGGTCCGACAGCCCATTGGTTCGACATCCCATTAGTCCGACTGTCCGCGGTGCTGAACGGCTCACGGCGGGCGTATGGTGCACCGCAACCGGCTCTGGGTCAGCTGGGAAAGGCTTGAGGCGAAGCAGGCTCACGGCTTATGTGTTTGTCACTTTCTTTTTCATTTTAACCCACACCATGATCTTTTCCTGACCCTAACCAAGTGGTTTTTGTGCCTAAACCTAACCAGACCTTAACCACAGGGCATCATGATGATTTCGGAATGGGGATGTCGAACCAATGGGCTGTCAGACCAATGGGCAGTTCCCGATCCGGCCTCGCTGTCAGTACACTCTGCCAGCAATTTAATATTAATGCAATTAATATTTAATATTGATGCCAGTTGTAACATTTGAATGTTTTAGTGGTAAGCCTTGTTCTAAGCGGGATAATGTATAGCGAGCTGGTGACTGTTCTAAAATAACTTCTCCCTGTCGGGAGTTATTTTTCAACAGTCACCAGCTCACTATACATTAGCCCTTACGTGTCTACTATTGTTTGCACTGATGCTGTACATATTGGTATAATTTACTGTGAGTTGGTTGTACTGGTACTGTGCATTCTGGTATAATTATTTGCATTACTATGTTTTTTCCTCAGATAAATCTGATAATTGTTGCTCAGTCTCTTTACTCATTTATTTAGTGTCCACACACCTTCTCATTCTACATATACATAGAGGTACACCTGTGGCTTTACAGCCTACATTTTATTGATTATCTGATCCCCATGGTCAATTTGGTAGTTGCGACAGTGTGAGCAACACCGCTGATGCTAGGTGGCGCCAAGCTAAAAAAAAAAAAAAAAACGAATCCTATCTGTTGCCTCTTTAAGTTACTGCGCTCACGTCCTAACCTTCTCAGTGAAGCTGTATGGATAGACACCTTGAATTAGTGAGCTGGAATGACAAGGATCTAAAGTTTTTTTCACATCTCAAACAATTTAAAGCAGAAATAGCCCTCCTGCAAGAAACCCATATCGCAGTGCAAACACTGGCCGTTTGTTAGGATGGTTGGGGCAGGGTTTCACTCCTCTTTTCAAGCCAAATCCCAGGGAGTTTCGATTCTTTTCAGTCAACACATTTCTTTTGAGCCGCACAATGTGATTTCTGGCAGGTTTGGTCTATATGCTATGTCTCTGGTAAGCTATTTAATTCACTTGTAGTCTTCATAAATGTTTACGCCTCGAATGTGGACGATGTAGGTTTTTTTGAACAGTTGTTTTCATTATTACTGGATCTCAACACATACTCTCCAATACTAGGAGGTGACTTAAACAATTGCCTAGATCCGATTTTAGACCGATGCTCTACCAACCCCAGCGTTGCAAGTAGGTCAGCCTGTTTCATTCGAGATTTTCTCTCTAATTATGGTGTATGTGATGTGTGGCGTTTTCTGCATCCAAGCGAAAGAGAATATTAATTTTTCTCACACATCCACCACACCTCTTCTGGAATTGAGTATTTTTTCATCGATAACCAACTCATTTCCCTCATTCAGTCCTGTGCTTATCAGAGTATTGTCATTTCCGACCACGCCCCTATATTGTCTTGACTATGTCCCTTCCTGGCCTCCCTCAGAGTAACAAGCGGTGGCGATTTAATTCAACTTTGCTGTCAAATTCATGGAGAAAGATATAGCCTTTTTTCTTCATGCTAATATGTCTCCAGATACCTCTGTTCTAATTGTCTGGGATGCCCTTAAAGCTTATCTTTGGGGGCAGATTATAGCATACACTGCTCAAATGAAACAAAAATCCTATATTAGCGATCAGACCTTGCCCACCAAACTGGAGACACCGAACCTTCTCTGCAGGATTCAGAGAAGTCTGAGCATAACAATGGGGAAAGCAGTGACGAAAATTTCTTAAAAAAAATTGCCGGGAAGCCATCAGGGCCCGGACATTTGTTTGTATGCAAGGAGGAGATAGCAGAAACTATTTCTGCCTGGGATATGGGCTCATCTAATCTCTTCATTCATCATCATACTTCTACTGTTATTATACACATACAGTCGTGGAAAAAAGTTTTCGGACACCCTTAAAATTTTACACAATCTCAAATATTATCATGAAATATTTGTGGAAAAATCTTTTTTGTGTTTCAAAAGGTGTGGCTGCATTAGGCAGATACAAACAAATACAAATTATATTTTTTTGTTTATTGTTTACAAGAAAAATTAACAAAACTAAATTCTTGACAGTTTCAATATGTCAGTTCTCAACATTGTTGGTATCAAAGTCAACAAATAACAGAGAATGTGTTCAAAACTGAACAAAAAATAAATAAACCATCACATCATCAAATTAATATTTAGTAGTCCTGCCACTGGCACGTAGTAGAGCTCTAATCCTGGCTGGCATGTTCCCCACGAGCCTTTCACACTGTTGAGGGGTAATCTTGTCCCATTCTTCTTGAATTACTGCTTTTAATTCTTCTAAATTCTTTGGTTTATGCTTTGAAACAGACCTTTTGATAATCCACCACAGATTTTCAATGGGGCTCATGTCCGGGGATTGAGCTGGCCACTCTAAGACCTGGATACTGTGCTCCTGCAGCCAAGTTCTACTGGCCTTGGATGTGTGGCAAGGGGCATTATCTTGTTGAAACATCCAGTTTTTACCTCGACAGAACAGTGCACGTGCAGAAGGGAGCATGTGGGTTTCGAGAATGGTACAATACTTGGTAGAGTTCAATGTGCCATCACAGACAGTGAGATGACCAACACTGTTACGGTCTCCGGACCTTAGTACATTTATTTTTCTGTGTTTAATGTGCTGTGCACGTCAGTATGGGAATTATTCGGCCAGCACTTGTCAATCATTTATGTGTGTATCTAATTGTCTGCTCTTCTGGAGGGAATCCCCGGCAGACCACGCCTCCAGCCCGCTCTCCTCTGCTGCTGTTCAGTGTTCCCCCGCTTGCTGGTCGGCCGGCCCCCTCGCTGTCGTCATCCGTTCCGGCCAATCACCGCTTCACCGGCCCCTCGTCTGAACCTTTAAAAGCTGCACGGAGTCAAGAGCCATGGCGGCTGTGATTTAACCTGAGCAGTCCGCCTCGCTTCTTTTAGTGTTTTCAGCTGCTGTAATTCGTCATTGTTGTTGCTGCATTTGGGAATCTGAGGGCTTTAGGATCTAGTTCCTTAGCGTAGCCACATACCCTTGTTCACTCACACGTAGATTGTTTGCTGTATAGATCACCAGCCTTATGGGTGTCGGTTTGAGTGTTGTTTTGTTTGGTCAGGTAAGTCATAGAGTAGACAGGCAGATTTTCTTTTTGTGTGCCGCTTTTTACAAAGCGTAGCTTGTATTGTTTATTTATTTTGTATATGAATAAACGGCAGTGCCTTATTCACTTGATTGTTTGGTTTTATGTTGCTTCCCTTACCCCTAGACACATACTGGGTTGTAACAAACACCAGCAGCACTCATGCATCCCCAAACCATGATACTGCCTCCACCATGCTTGACAGTAGGTACTGTACATGCTGGAGATAATGCTTCGCCTGGCCTTCTGCGTACCCTCACATTAGTAGGAGGAAGATAAAGCTGGAAACTGGACTCATCTGACCACAAAATCTTCTTCCAATTCCTGGCTGTCCAGTTCTTGTGTGCCTGGGCCCAACGACGCTGGGCTAACCTCTGTCTCTCATTGATCAGGGGCTTCTTGATAGCCTTGTAGGACCTTAAGCCATGATCTAAAAGTCGGCCACGTACAGTACGGGTGGAACACTGGACACCAGTTTGGTTTGACCACTGCTGCTGAAGCTCCTGTGATGTCATTTGGCGGTTTTGCCTGCACATGCGGATCAGGATGCGATCATTTCTTGCTGAAGAAACCCTTGAACGCCCAGATCTTGGTTTGTCTTCCAAGCTGTTCATCTGTATTTCTGCAGAGTGTATCCAACTGCTGAAGGACTGCATCTGCACTTCCTGGCTATCTGGCGGCAGCTGTACCCTTCCTGGCTGAGAATCTTTATCTTCAGGCGTGTTTCCTGCGTTAGGTTCCTTGTTTTAGCCATTTTTTGTTTTTAATGGCTTTTTTAGGATTTATTTAGTATTTTGGCTGTGACTGTACTAAAAGAAATTGCACTGAAGACCTAAGAGTGATTCTTAATGCAATATTTCACAAATGCATGGGGTGTCCGAAAACTTTTTTCCACCACTGTATGGTTATTGGCACATATGTATACTATCATATATTAATATATACTTTCAACATATTGTACCACAATAGCTGTAATTATAATTATAATATTATTATTTTCATTAATGTTGTTGTAAGCTACTGTCATTACCATCTGTCCTGCATCTCTCTCTGTCTCTGTCTTTCTTTCTGTCTCACTGTGTCATGCAGTTTATTGTTAGTTTATTATGTTGATCTGTTCTGTACGACATCGAGCCGGCCCCCGATCTATCTTGATCAAGTTGCTGAATTTTCAGGATAAGGTGAAAATTCTTCGCCTTGCCAGGGAGAAGATTAATCTAGAGTTCAAGGGGAAGCACATCTACATCTATCCTGATTTCAGTCCTGACCTGACGAAAGGCGCAGGAGCTTTGATCCCATCAAACGTAAGCTCTGTGAACTCAATATGAAGTACTTTCTCCGTTACCCCACCATACTGTGTGTTGCTGTGGATGGCAAACAGCAACGCTTCTTCACCCATAAAGACGCTGAAGCTGTCTTTATGTCCACTGCAAACTCTCTTGGATAGTGAAGTGCAGTTGAGGTAAGGTTGCTGTCCGTGACTGTCACTAGCAGCTGCTATCACTAGCCTAGGGGCTTTGATTAGCTTACGAAGATCCAGTTAGTTAAACAAAGTGACTTTCTTTTGAGCTCATCTTCTTTAAATGACGTGATTATTGATATGTTGACACACTTTTTTGTGTGTTTCTCAGTTGTAGATGCAACAGGTAACTTTTTACCTGTCTCTTCCAGTTATACTGCTTGTTTACATTTCAGTGTTGATAACATCACTTCCGTTTTCTGACATGATAGAGACTACTTTTGTGGCACTGCCCTCTAGCGGTGGGTATTATTAGCTATTGCTTGTGTTATCTGGTTATACATTTGTGAGCTACAAAAATGTAACAGAAGGTTTTTGTAATCAGTCCGGTACTGCACAGCAAGCCAGTGTAGTTGGATGAGAATGGGGGTGATGTGGTCGGATGATTTGGTGAGGGTGATGATCCGGGCAGCAGAGTTTTGAATGATTTGAAGTAGGGTTGGGTACCGTTCATAATTGAACCAATACGGTACCGGTACCAGTATCTGGAATTCGGTACCGGTACCAAACGGTACCTTATTTCGGTACTTTTTAACCCTGTGGGCCCTAGGCCTTTTTGGGGTATTTTTACTGCCTTTACTTTTAAGCTCATATCACAGTCATTATAAAGGCTACATACACATGCTATATCTTGTTTTTTTTTTCAGGACAATCTGGGCTAACCAGATTTGCCGTCATTTCTTGTTCTTCTATGTACCTGTATTTTATATTAATTGTATATCAATGAAAAAAACAAATCTGTTTGCCTAAATTCTTACATTCTTACATCATAGCAAGTTGAAATGACATATTCTGCCATATATGAAAAGGGGAGACTCTCTGGAATCTGGCAATATAAGAACCATGATGCTGGGACATTCTGTCACTTCACAGCTGTCCAAAACATGTGGTTTGTGCCAGGCGGACATGATTGCCAGTATTTTTTCATTATTGCAAGAAATTCCATTGACTCATTCACAAGTCAAAAATGTGTTTTATCTGAAAGAAACATGCAATATTTACATCTAAGATCATAGAAAAGTAGTCAACCAAGTGCAATGATGTCCTCCAAGATAATATTTGTTTTTCAGTTTCAGTTATATACTGGGGGGACATTTTGGGCATTGGTGGGGGGGCACGTGTCCCCCTCAGTGTATATGGTGACTACAGCCCTGTCAGCATACATTAGGCTGCAGTTGTCTGGGTGCGCAAAGGTGAAGTGGCTGGTCTTGTCATACAAAGTTGATGGAGTGTCAACTGGACAATATGGAGATATTTGCATCTTGAAAGCCGGACTACAAATGTGGATAGACAGGGAGAAACACACGCAAGCCTAAGACGTGGTTTCTCACTATATGAAGTGACTGACTACAAGATCTGTATCATGGATTGTGAAGAAATTCGTCAGGTTTTTATTTTGTAGACAATTGATCTGTATTTATAGCGTGATGGGATGACAGCACAATGATGTGTGTGGTCCTGCGCTTTCATGTGATATGCGTGGCATTTCTGTGCAAGCCTGCGTTCGCGAGTAATCCATCCAAGAGTAATGTGTGTGCAGAGCTGTATGAAAGCTCTGTTATACATAATTTTATTGTAATTTTATCAATTTTTTTTCGCTGTGAAAACATTGGATTACCGACTTGGCCTTGTCGGAAAGCTACAATTCTGCTGTGTTTGCTGATATGCGTGGCTTCTCGCTATGACGCATGGTCGCGGAGAAAATCCACAGAGAAGAACGGGTGTGAATTTGGACGCACTATGCGTCGTTCAGGCCTATAGTCTAAACTTCTCAGTTTCAACATTTTATTGAGAACATTTAGGAACAGTGCTGCACATTAACTTTTGTCTGCACATTGTTTTTGTCTCCATTGTTGCTGAGTCTGAGGTGCGAGTCATGCGCTGTCGCTCCGCCTCTACCTCAGGTACCGAAATTTGGCACCGTTTCATTTTGAATCGGTACTCGGTAGTACCGACGTGAATCGGTACCAAGTACAAAAAGTACCGAGTTTCAGTACCCAACCCTAATTTGAAGTCTGTTGATGAGTTTGGTGAGAAGGCCAGAGAGTACTGCATTACAGTAGTCAATATGAGATGTAACAAATGCGTGGACCAATTCCTTGTCTCCCCAGTTGCTCATCTTTACAGTGTCTGTCAGGTTTGTGTTTCCCTCTTGCTACTAGCTGCTCGCTTGTTCCTGCTATCAGCTGTTTCCTGTTTAGTGGATCGCACATGCGGCGTCATGAACAGCTCCTCCCACAAGTCTTCAATAGCCCCTCCCGTTGCGGAAGGCCGCCTCGGTCTTTTTAAACTAAAAGGGTTCCGCCAATATGACTACCCTACGAGGCAGAAAATTGGGCACCTCCGATCAACTCACCAATCCGGCTCTGTGTGTCTAAATACTTGCAGCTAACCGGCAAAAACATTCGTAGAAAATCTGGCAGTGTATAAGAGGCTAGTGATGGGTGGAGTCTGGAAATGTTGCGGAGGTAATATTTTTTATTTTTTATGTATGGTTCAAATGAGAGAGTGCTGTGCAGAATGACACCAAGGCTCTTGATGTGGCTGGAGAAGGGGACAGGGAAGTTGTCAATAGCCCCTTTTCCACCAACATTTCCAGGAACTTTTATTACCAGGAATTTGTTTCCCTGGGTAAAAGAATTCCTGGTAATCTGTGTGGTTTGCGTTTCCACTGCACCTCAAAGTTCCGGAAAATTTGTTCAAATTAGGAGGGGCTATTTGTCTCAGCCAGCAGCTAAGTTTTAAATTATAGTGTCAAACTAAGTTAGTCTACATACAGACAGCTGTTATTTGAGATTATTAGTAACAATTCGCTATCAGCTGAACTAGCGTGTTGTCCTTCTGTAAGACATAACGTTAGTGTCGGTGGTTGAGAGACTGTGGACGGAGCATGTTGACTATCACTGTCTACATGTTTACATGATCATGCTTGCTGAACACATGTATTGTTAAAGAATTGGTTTCTTACTCACTAAGGTTTAATTTCACTTACAGTAACGAGTGTAGCTGCCATCAACTGGAGTCATTTTCGAGTTATCTTCACTTTTTTTACCGCTGGGGCCGCTCGGCTGTGTCGTGTGTGTGTGTGTGTGTGTGTGTGTGTGTGTGTGGAGGAGTTCAGCGCAGAGGAGAACCGATACCGTCAGTGCTTATCAATACTAAGGTCTTTGATAATTTACACCCGGTGCTAATTTAGTAACAGGTTTCGGTGCCCATCCTTAATCAAAACACAAACGAAGTGAAGCTTGTAGAAATGAAATAAAGTTTGCCAGGAAGTGGGGTACGCTGCAAGAGAGTGTTCCACCAATCAGTGTTCTTCAGCACACCACCCTGCTCCTCAAGAATTCTGGGTAATCTGAAAAGTCCTACCCCCCTACTAGGTACTTTTTCCAGGGTAAGTTTGGGGTTGAGGGAAAGTTTTTTACCCAGGTAATTTTGGTGGAATTTCAAAATTCTAGGTAATTGATAAAAGTTCCTGCGGTGGAAAAGGGGCTAATGATGATGTGAGGGACGATGGTGCTTTGGATTTTGGCCATGGTGTTTTTGGAACTAATGAGCAGGGCCTCGGTTTAGCTTCTGTTAAGCTTCAGGAAGTTCCTGCTCATCCAACTCCTGATGTCCTCAAGGCAGGTGGTGAGGGAGGTGGAAGGAAGGGCAGTGGAGGGTTTAGTGGAGATGTAGACCTGTGTGTCATCTGCGTAGCAGTAGAAATGAGCACCATGGTGAGGAAGGATTGTGCCCAGGGGAATGAGGTAGATGATGAATAAAAGTGGACCCAATACTGACCCCTGGGGCACACCCAGTGAAACAGCAGAATACCACGACCTGTGGTTCCTCATCTGGACAAACTGTTGTCTGTCAGTAAGATATGACGTGAACCACAAAAGTGCAACACCAGTGATCCCAATTTCAGCCATGCGTTCCAGGAGTAGTGGGTGGGAGATGGTACTGAACGCAGCACTGAGATCAAGGAGGATAAGGATGGTGAACAGTCCAGAGTCAGCTGCACGGAGGAGGTCAGGGCTGTTTCAGCACTGTGTTTTGGGTGAACACCAGATTGGAAGGGTTTGTGGAGGTTGTGTGAGTCGAGGTGGGACTGAAGTTGAGTGGCAATCACCCTCTCCAGGATTTTGGATATGAAGGAGAGGTCAGAGATTGGCCTGTCGTGGTTAAGGTCAGCTGGGTCAGCACCAGGTTTTTTTGAGGTTGGGTGTAATTGCAGCCGGTTTAAGAGTGGGGTCAGTGTACATTTGGGTGTGTACTGAAAGTCAGGTTTTTTTGCACAGCCGCTCCAGTCGATGACCAGCAGTTTTCAGCTGGTGAAGATTGGAGGTAAAACAGGGAGCAGTCTGGGTAAAGGAGACTGTTCAGGTTTTTAAGGGGGCCAGGACAGTGAGGGAAGAGGAGAGACAGTAATTGTAGTGATTCACCAAGTCAGCAGGATGATGGGGAAGGGCTGGGGTTGGAGGTGATCAGGGTGGTGAGGTCTGTAGGGCTGATGTTTTTGATGTTTCTGAAGGAGATAGTCAGATGCTCTTTAACTTTGGATAATGAGGCATGAACATCAAACAGAACAACTTTCGTCGTATGCATGGATATCTGTAGGGCCTGGTGAACTGTCAAAATGAATTGCCCTTTGGGACAAATAAAGTTGTTTTGATTTGATTTGATTTGATTTGATTTGATTTGGTCAGAAACTGTGAACTCGGTGGCACAGAGATTAGAGGGAATGATATCAGTGCAACAGATTAGGTCAAGTGTATGACCCTTGTTATGCGTTGGGAGATTGACATAATACTAAAACAGTCAAGGAGTGAGATGAAGTCATTGGCAAAATGGTTGGATGGGTCATCAGTGTGGATATTGAAGTCACCCATGAGAATGACAGTAGGGGACATGGCACAGATGTTAACAGGGAGGAGAATTCAGTGAGAAAAACAGAGGAGGGCTTTGATGGTCGGTAGATGGCAATAATAATGATGGGTTTGGGACCTGTGAGTTTTACAGTACAGCAGTGACTTTGATGCTCTCACAATATAGCACAGTGAGTCCGCCCCCCTTCCTGGAGCCCAGGGTTTACTAATGTAAGCATAACCGAGTGGGACAGCTTTGTTAAGCTGGGAAAAGTCATTTGGCTGATGCCAGGGCTCAGTGAGGCATAAGAAGTCCAGCTTTTTGAGATGAGTTCCGAAACCAGCAGGGCCTTACTAGTGAGGGATCGTATATTGAAGAGAGCCAGTTTGAAACAGACAAGTGGCACATAGGTGGCTGTCTTTTGAACAGGGTATAACGCACTGTGATTGACTGTGCAGGTACAGGTGTGAGGGGAGCAGGGCTGAGTGGACTAGAAAGAGGGAATATTGCTTTTGTTGGTGTGTTGTGTGTAATGGAAATTCCGACCAGATCCATGATGGACATATCTTGCTCACCGGAGAATGTCACAATGGGCAAGCAGATCTGGGGGGGTGCTAGACGTAACAGCTCACTTGCAGAGTACCGCAGTGGGAGTGATGCACTTATGACGGTGAGACACAGAGTGATCTATATGAAAAGGTTCATAATCTACATAGTGAGGAGACAGTTTAGAGACAGTGTTATCCAGCGGATTGATGAACCTGTTGATTTTGAGGAAGCTGAAAGACCAGCCGAAGTCTAGAGAGTCCCCTGGTAGCAGCCATGCCGGGGTACACAACAGCGGGAAAACCAGACACACGCCGCTGGGTCTGAGCTGCAGGTTATCCGGCAGGCTAACCCTGGGCACTGGGTGGGACGACCTCTGTGTTAATGATCCACAGAAACGAGGTGCCAGGGAGAGGAGGCAGAGTAGCAGCAGACTGTCCTGAACAAGTGTGTGTAGTAAAGCACACCAGAACAGAGAGTCCAGCCACTATGAGCACAGCGGAGACCCGACAGTCCCAAGGCCACAGGTGAGGCTTTTGCCGGCAGGGTTAGCTTCCAGGCTACCAAGTGACAGCAACAGTAGCAATAGGCAAGCAGAGACAGTCAGATTTTAAAACTGCTGTTTCGGCATCTCAGAGTGTTATATCCGACTTTAAATAGTAACTAACAGATGAAGCACAGTCTGACTGGACAGACAACATACAGGGTTCAGTGGCTTAGAACCAAACAAACAGGACAGCAGAGGAGGGGCAACAGCAGGTTGCCAGCGGTCCCTTCATCTAACTGTGTGGATCAAAATATTGGAGGGAAGTTTTCAATGTCTAAGGTCTTAAATACCAAATCAGAACCAAACCCCCTGATGGCTCTGTTTGGAGTCATGGAGGGGGAGACGCAATTACCTACAGAAAAACTACGCACTTTAGCTTAATATTATCTTTAGTACACCGGCAGTGACTGGGAAGGGATCATTTTGGACTTTTTTATTTATATATTGTTTATGTATATATTGTTTTTGAACTGTTCTGTTCTTTTTTCCTTTTTTCTTTTTTTTTCTCTCACCCTGATCTATTTTTACTCAGTCCATGATGCCAGTTGCTGCTGATGCATATTCCTGCTTACCTCACATTCCTGCAATGACCATTCAGCATTGCATTTTTGTTATACATTGAACAATTGCAATAAAAAAGATTTTGAACGAAAAAAAAAAGAACAATAGAATGGCTTAATTTTCCTATTGGAAATCACTGTCTGACATTAAGGTAAAGCAATGAAAATACTCTCAATATAGCGTACACTTGAACTGATATTGATTTTGTAGGTGGTACTTTTTTTAGGTGGTTAAAAATGTTTTGCAACTGACCCCCATCCACAGCAGTAGACTGCTTAGCTTTCATGTGGGACTCCAGCTTACTTCTCCAAACTAGGGGCATGCCGACTGGCATCTACTCTATGTAATATACTGTCTATGGATACGTACCCAAAACAACCCCACTTCAAAAACCCTGAAATATCCATGGGTGTCTGGGTGTCCTCTGGCAAGAAATCTTGAGCATGAAACACTTCATTTCGTGCATTTTGGTTAATTTTTAGGCCCCAGTTCGTGCCTTTTCAGAATAGAATAGATTAGAATAGAAAGAACTTTATTCAGCTGTCCAGCAGCTCATAAAAGACAAAAACAGCAACTGCACTTCCCTTCATCAACAACAACCCAGTGACATTAAAATAGACATAAAATTAAATAAGTTAAGAATAAGTGCAAAAAGAGAAATTAAATTAAAAGAAAATTGTCCTTTCCATAGTCCAGTCCAGTTGTGGCTAATGTGATGTGTGTAAGTGTGTATGTGACTGGATCCAGGAGGTGTTAAACAGTGTTTTTGTTGTGGGGACAAAGGATCTCCTGAAACGCTCCATTCTGCAATGCAGTGAGATGAGCTGACTGCTGCAGCTGCTCCTCTGTCACTCCAGGAGGCTGTGGAGAGACTGTTTGCCATTGTCCATTATAGCTTTCAGTATGTTCAATGTGCCCCTCTCCACCACAGTTCTTAGTGGGTACAGTCTCCTGCCTAGCACTGAGCCAGCTTTTTTAACCAGCTTGTCCAAACGCTTGGTGTTTTTGTCTGTCAAGCTGCTTCCCCAACACACTGCAGCGTAGAAAAGTTCACTGGCCACCACCGTGTGATAGAACATGGTCAACATCTCCACACACACATCAAAGGACCTCAGTGTCCGCAGGAAGATCAGGCGGCTCTGCCCCCTGCTGTAGAGGGCATCAGTGTTAGAAGACCAGTCAAGCTTCTCATCCAAGAGGACCCCCAGATATTTGTAGGTGTGCAAAACCCAAATGTCCTCCCCCTGTATGGAGACTGGTCGATGGGGTGACCTCTTCCTTCTGAAATCCACCACCATCTCCTTGGTTTTGGCTGAGTTAAGGTGGAGACAGCACTTACTGCACCAGTCCCTGAAGGCATCCATGAGGTCCCTGTACTCCCGTTCCTGATTGTTCCTGATACAAGACACAATAGCTGTATCGTCAGAGTATTTTTGTATGTGGTGGGACTCTTAGTTGTACTTAAAATTTACTGTGTAGAGTGTGAACAGGAACGGTGCTAAAACAGTTCCCTGTGGAGCACCAGTGCTGCTCCTGACCATACCAGAGTCACAGCTTCCAAGCCTGACATACTGAGGCCACTCTGTCAGGTAGTCTGTTATCCAGGAAGTCAGGAAGCAATCTACTCCCAACAATCAATCAATCAATCAATCAATCAATCAATCAATCAATTTTATTTATAAAGCCCAATATCACAAATCACAATTTGCCTCACAGGGCTTTATAGCATACAACTTCCCTCTGTCCTTTGGACCCTCACAGCGGATAAGGATCCCTCTTCCAGGACGGACAGACGTGCAATAGATGCTGTACAGATCAGCATAATAAATTAACAGTAATCCGTATGACACAATGAGACAGAAAGAGAGAGAGAAAGAGAGAGAGAGAGAGAGATGCAGGACAGACGGTAATGACAGTAGCTTACAACAACATGAATGAAAGTAATAATATGACTGTTATAGTTCTGGCTACTGTGGTACAATATGTTTAAAGTATATATTAGTATCTGGCAGTATACATGTGTGATAATAATCATATGTGTATAATAACAGTAGAAGTATGACTAATGACTAATGACGGCAGCAGCAGCAGCAGCAGGAGGCATCTGGCAGGACCACGGCAGCAGCACAACCACACACGTCACGCTATCCAGGCACCGCTGCAATATGAGTTAACCTGAGAGACAGTGGAGCACAAAGGCTCTGGAGAAGAAGCCGAGTTAGTGACATCCAGAATGGCCGAGTTAGCAAGATGCAGTAATAGAATACGAGAGAGAGAGAGAGACAGAGAGAGAGAGAGAGAGAAGGTGCCCGGTGTATTATAGGGGGGTCCTCCAGCAGACTAGGCCTAAGTCAGCCTAACTAGGGGCTGGTACAGGGCAAGCCTGAGCCGGCCCTAACTATAAGCTTTATCAAAGAGGAAAGTCTTAAGTCTAGTCTTAAATGTGGAGACGGTGTCTGCCTCCCGGACCGTAACAGGAAGATGATTCCACAGGAGAGGAGCCTGATAGCTGAAGGCTCTGGCTCCTGATCTACTTTTGGAGACTTTAGGGACCACGAGTAACCCTGCGTTCTCGGAGCGCAGTGTTCTGGTGGGATAATATGGCACTATGAGCTCTCTAAGATATGACGGAGCTTGACCATTTAGAGCTTTATAAGTTAACAGTAGGATTTTAAATTCAATTCTGGATTTTACACGGAGCCAGTGCAGAGAAGCTAAAACAGGAGAAATATGATTTCGTTTCTTAGTTCCTGTTAGTACACGTGCTGCTGCATTCTGAATTAGCTGGAGAGTTTTTAAGGACTTACTAGAGCTATCTGCTAATAGAGAGTTACAGTAATCCAGCCTAGAGGTAACAAAAACGTGGACCAATTTTTCTGCATCTTTTCGGGTCAGGATAGGCCTAATTTTCGCAATATTACGCAGATGAAAAAATGCAGTCCGTGAGGTTTGTTTTAAATGAGAATTAAAAGACAAATCTTGATCAAATGTTACTCCGAGGTTTCTTATGGTAGTGCTAGAGGCCAGAGCAATGCCATCTAGAGAAATTATGTCATCAGATAAAGAGTCTCTGAGTTGTTTGGGGCCAAGAACAATAACTTTAGTTTTGTCTGAATTTAACAGGTCGGATGTAAAAGACTAAGAACGAGGCTTTCAAATGAATTATAATCTAGTTTAGGTTTAGGGCTGATTAACACACTAGAGTTAAAAATGGCTGCCTCGAGGAATGTGGGTATTATTATGACTGGGAGGAGCGGACTCATTTAGACTAACATATTCATCTTGACACAGCCAGGTTTCAGTGAGACTGAGTAAATCAATATGATTATCTGATATTAATTCGTTTACTAACACTGCTTTAGACGATAGAGACCTGATATTTAACAGTCCGCATTTAATTCTCCTGTTTTGTCTTTCTGTCACAGAAGAGGTTTTAATTTTTATGCGGTTGTTATGCACAACTCCTCTTTGTTTGATTTTAGATTTAAATAATTTAGGTGGTCGGGAGACAGACACCGTTTGTATAAAACTATGAAAACTATGGCTGGGTAACTGAACTAGAAGCTCAGAGAGGCGTATAGGACTGCAACTCTGAGTCCTGGTCTCAGCTCTGGGTTGTCAGAGATTTAAATTACTAATAAAGTTTGCCAGGTTCCTAGAAATGAGAGCAGCTCCATCCAAAGTGGGATGAATGCTGTCTCTCCTAATAAGACCAGGTTTTCCCCAGAAAGTTTGCCAATTATTAACGAAACCCACATCGTTTGCTGGACACCACCTGGACAGCCAGCGATTAAATGATGACATGCGGCTAAACATGTCATCAGTGGTCAGATTTGGGAGGGGTCCAGAGAAAACTACGGAGTCCGACATCGTTTTTGCATATTCACACACCGAGGCAATATTAATTTTAGTGACCTCCGATTGGCGTAACCGGGTGTCATTGACGCCAACGTGAATAACAATCTTACTGAATCTACGTTTAGCTTTAACCAGCAGTTTTAAATTAGATTCAATGTCGCCCGCTCTGGCCCCAGGGATACATTTGACTATGGTCGCTGGTGTTGCTACCTTCATGTTTCTCAGAATAGAGCTGCCAATAACCAGAGTTTTATCCTCAGCAGGTGTGTCGCTGAGTGGGGAAAAGCGGTTGGAAACGTGAACAGGCTGGTGGTGAGCCGTGGGCTTCGGCTTGGAGCTGTGCTTCTGGCGCACAGTTACCCAACCTCCCAGCTGAACGGGAGTTACCGGAGGACAGTTAGCAGAGGCTAAGGCTATGCTATGTGGCTCCGCACCGGCTACAGGGGGCTGGCTAACTACCGCAGCTACTGAATGGTTTTCCATGGTGCGGAGCCGCGCTTCTAATTCACTAAGCCTCGCCTCCAACGCTGCAAATAAGCTACACTTATTACAATTACCACTGTCGCTAAAGGAGGCAGAGGCATAACTGAACATTTGGCACACCGAGCAAGAGAGAGCAGAGGGAGAACCCATCGCTAACTTTAAAGCTAATGTAGCTACCAAGGCTAGTAACGTGCAAACAACAGGTAAGAGATTAGCGAGAAAGTCGTAGAAAGGAGGAGAGCTATAAGTGCTTAAACAGAACTAGTGTGGGTTAAGACTTGAAGTAGACGTTAAAGCAACGTTAAAGCAACTGAAGTGAGAAAACAGGCTACTAGAATTCACCAGAGCAGTACAGAGACGCTGTCACAGAAACACCGGAAGTGACACAACTCGCTTACCGCATTACATCAGCACGTCAGGCACCGTAATCCGTCTCCGTAGTTGTATTCTGATTCATAATCAGAATACAACTACGGAGATGTTAATTAACTATTTGGATTGTAATTATGATAGTTTCAGGTGGTCTGCAATACTTTGCCACGCTTTCTCTCGTTGTTTTGTAACTGTGGCGGTGTTGCCTTTCTTTTTGATTTGATCCTTGACCTCTTCGTAGGCCACCATGAGGATTTCTGCCTCCGACGGCGAAAAGTACGCCACTCTTGCCATGGTGAATCGATGAATCTGTGACCGATGGCGGGGTCTGTTCGAGGAAACCGTGTGGGCGCACTGATCCAGGATTGGTTTCACCTGGCTTGATGAATCTGTGTCTGCTCAACCTGGCTTGGTCTTTGTGCAACCTATTAAGCCTGGACGCTCTTGTTTTGGATTCGTTGAACCCAGCTCAGTCATTTATCCTGGATGTCTGAATCTTACTTTTGTGCAACGGGCCCCTGGTAGGTTCACACAGGAGTCAGGCACGTTGTCATTCAGCCACAACTCCGTGAAGCATATCAGACTACACTCCTGTAGAGTAGTCTACTACTACTACTACTGGCTCCTCATCAGTGCCAGCAGCTCTTCACACTTGTTGGATAGTGAGTTGATATTCCCCATAAGGCTGACGGCAGGAAAGGCTTGTATCTCCACCTCCTAGCCCTTAGCTTAGCTCCTGCTCTGCAGCTTCTGAACAGCTTCCTCAGCTCAGCCGGTATTGGGTGTTTAATTCCATAAGTGGTTCTTCTCAGAGCCAGAACATCGTCCCTCGTGTACACAACTTTACTTATCACATTGGAAGGATTAACCAGTTTTGGGCAAACTACTTCAACTACTTTAATCAAATAGGCAGGCAGTTGAACAGTTTATTATAAAATAACAGAAATAAATTAAAACTTTCTTCCTACTTGATGCATTTCTTTGTCTTGGCCTCCTTCAGTCGGCTATCTGTTTGACAGTAATTAAAAAGCAGATATCCTAAAAATATTTTTCAGTCAATAAAACCACAATAAATAAAAGAAAGTCATATAAACAATAAAAATAGCAGACCTAAATTAAAACTTTTAAATTAAAACATGTCCTGCAAATAACACTTGACATCATTATGTCACTCTCTGTCCTCTCTTCCTACTTAACACTGTACTCTGTCTCTCAGCTCTTTTCTCAGCCCTTGTTGTGTCTGTTTCTCTGGTGTCCACTGCAAATCCACTAAATATATACAGTCTGTGGACGAGGCATGTGAGAGACATGTCAAGTGCAGTGTAACCAATCAGAGGCAGAGTAGGGCGGGTTTTGCCAAGAAAGGCCAATAGCAAAAGCAGCAACCAGAATAAACTTAAGGATTAGTATGTGATGTCATATTGTGTTTGAGGTATAAGTTTTATTTTAGTTTTATTTTTATATTGTTCAGTTTAGGTTTGTCTTGTTTTTTCTGAGGTGCCAGCCAGATCTCTCTCCTGGCATATAAGATTGTCTGTCAAGTTTTAGGTAGTTGAGGTTGGTTTTTTTAGTTTGTCTTTTAGTTGTTTGTTTGTTTGTTTGTTTTAAACCCAAAACCTCACAAAGGATATACATTACTGTACAGTGACACACAACAATAACACAACACCACACAACAATTGCAATAGCAAGCAGAGCATATTATAGTGCAATGAAAATTTAAGACACACACAAAAAAAAAAACCCACACTCAAACATGACTCAAAAACAGGAGCTACTCAGACTGAGAGGGACCCAGCTGCAGACAAGATGGTGGACAAGGGTGCCGCCATATATCCAATCCATACCGGAAGTCCATACCGGAAGTTGGTCTGTGTATTATTCGCCGAAGAGGAAGAAGACGAAGAGAAGAATGCAAACAATACACGCATGACGAAGAGAAAGAACAGTAAGGGAGTCTTTTAATTATTAGAATTAGACAACTTTATTGTCATTGTACATTGTACAATGAAATTCTGTTCGGCACTTAGCACTAGCAGTACAAGCTAGTAGCTAGCACTAGCATAGAGTACCAAGCCGCTGCGTTTATACACGCCGTCATCTTCATTATATTTTAACACATGTGTTATGTTCTCTAAGATGCAATTCTACGAAATGTATCAAATCATTAGGGGGACATCTATGTGGGGAATCTCGGCATGCACAAATTACTACCACCGGATGGTGGGTTTAGCTACATTTGTTGTGTAAAAACGAGGGTATGATTAGTATTAACTTAACGTTAGCTGCTCAAGGTCTGTTGTGCTCCCTTTCATCAATGTCTGTGTGTAAACAGTGTTAATGTTGGTCAGAGACTATTACTGCCCTCGCTTGATGTGTTGGTTTATTTAGATGTGTAGTTTGCAGCGGGGTTCATATGTGTTCCTCTGCTTTTTGGTGTGTTGTCGTGTAAAACATCTGTGCACACACTCACTGCACACAAGCCATTTTTTTTCCAGTTTTTGGTTCGCCTGGTCTCCTTGTGTATTAATACTTGTATAACCTCAACCCTGCACTGCTCAATCAAGTTATATGCATCTTTTTTTTTTCCCGGAGATATTCTAAAAATAGTAACGAGAGTCGTCTCATGTCGTATACGACATGAGCAACCCCTAAGGGTTAACCGGGTCAGATAAATAAGGTATACATAGTCCCAGGTGTCTGCAAAAAATACATTTGTATTATGTTTTAGTAATGCACCATGAGTCCTTTAGATCGGTAAAATATGGTTGATGTTCAGTATGTTTTCCAGCTATCAATGTTGATTGACTTCTTCTTTTTTCAGATGCACCCCTCTATTTTGAGTGACGAAGCCAGTCTGGGGCACACAACCCTTTCACCATCCAAGTTTGGGTGTCCTCTCTGCCCCAAATTTATAACCAAAAATGAGAGCGCGATCCAGAGACACCTGAAAAACCATATGGAAAATGCAGTTCATTTCCATGGTATGCTGATGAGAAGTATCTGTTTGAGATCATATACTTCTACATGTAACAGTAATGTTTAATGATATTTGTTTGGGACAAAACAAGACATTTTAGGCTGCATCTTGGGATTTGGCAAACAGTGGTTGACATTTTATACCATTTTCTTACATTTTATAGACCAAAAAATAAAATTATTTTACTGTTTTTCCATTTTTTTTCCTTTGTTTTTTTCTACTTTTGAGATTGATATGGATATCTGGAATAAAAAGTTGTTCACAAAAAAGAGAACTCCAATTCTACTTCTTTATGTTGCCAGTACGATAGTGTAATATTGTGTTTACATGTGTTCCTGAAATATAATAGAATGACCGACAATATGACAATCTAATTATTACGTTCATTTAATAGTTCAATAGTTACAATTAACCATACTGATGTAAGTGTAAGTATGATATTTGTTGTGTCCATGGTTTTCAGTTGTTTTGAATGACATGATAGTAATCTGCATGTTGCAACTGTAGCCCAATAAATGAAAGTGCTCACCATATTTAATCTTTGTTAAAAATTCAAATCTGCCCTTAAAAGCCCTTATCTTGCGCCATATTTCACAGGAATACGGCGTCTGTGACCCCCGTTCAACCCACAATTGGCAGGATTCACCTTTAGTTTCTGCTGCTGGTTGAAATCTGTAGTCACACAGCGTGCTGCTGAATGATTTGTTTTGCTTGCGCAAAACTATTTTTAGTCGCAAATGCGAGTAAAATGCTCGCACCATAGAGCTCTGTGGAAAACAAATCACTGTAGCATATAAACAAATCTAACCTACAAGTAAAAAGAAATAAACAGTAACTTTCACTGCTTAAAGATACTCAATAGCTCAGCTAAATGTCACTGGATACAAACCACCGCAGCAGCATATTGAGTGCCAGGTGGCCAACGCGTGCCGTTATTGGACGGCGCATAGACACTCACCCTCTTGCGATTGGACTTTGAACTTATCCCACAGTAGTGGTACCTGAGGTACCGTAGAGACTGAAGTGGGGTTGAGAATAACATTTTATTATCAGAGTCAGCACTTTTCATCCGCCATACATGCCATCTCCTCAGCTCATTCAGTAATTTTACACTCACCCTGCCTTGTCACCACACCTACCTGCCAGCCTATTGCCTGTCCACACATTTGCTGCTCCTGCCGGTCCACCATGTCTACGTCATCAGGCTAACACCACTCACATGTGGATCATTATCCCCTGTTACTATGAAGATGTCTGCTTCAAACACACTCCTTGCCAGATTGGAAAGTTGGGTGACAGTCTTTGCAGACAGCCACAGGAAACAGAAGAAGGTAGAGTGGTTTACCAGGAAACGGATGAAGCAGGAGAGTCAGGGAGTGGCAGGGTCGATAGCAAGGAAGCAGTCCAGAAACAAACTCTGGAAAGTCTTGCATGGAGGCGAAGAACAGAGTGAGTTTATCATGTCAGTCACCTGTGATCTTCAGTGCTGTGGATTGCTTCGCTGTGTGGCTGCACACTCCACCTTTGTATGTGTGCCACAGATTCCACGTTTGATCACTGCTGTCAAGCTCTCCCCTATCCACAGCCAGCTTCGCATCAGAGAAACTGTTTCCTCTGTGAGTACTCCCGGTTTCGGAACCTCAGCTCCTCTGAGAAAGCTCTCTGCCTGCCCCCTCTCGTTACTGTTGCACACAATTGAACTGTGTGCTGTGTGCTGTGTGTGTGTGTGTGTGTGTGTGTGTGTGTGTGTGTGTGTGTGTGTGTGTGTCTGGCGGACGTTGGCACTTCACCTGTGTGCTGCTTCAGCATTCCACATGGAGAGCTATGGACAGATTCTATTTCCCTGGGGGCTCTGAAACTGAACATTGACTCTCTCTGTTGCTTCACCAGTCTGCACTCCCTGTATTTGTTGAAGTGGTGTATTAAAGCTTAGTATAAACTCTTCCGCCTGTCCCTGGTTTTGCTTTTGGGTCCAAGCTTTTGGGTTACAGTACAATCTGGCCAGTAATGGACCCTGTTGCAGACTGACCCTTTTAAACTGGTGATTGACCACTACAGGGCTCCAGATTTAAGCCCTTTACTGGCAGAATGAGAAACTGTACAAGATGCAGCATAGGAGTGCATAAACACTCAGTTTCTGAAATAAACAGAAAAAATAAACATACATGTTATTACAAATAACCAACATTAACTAAAGGCATTTATACATCATCATATATGTTCTGCATATGTTCTATGTGAATACTAAACTACATACAAACTGTGACAGTAGTAACTATTATTTTAACCTCACACCAAAACCACATTAACACTGCATCCACAATCACAATTGTACAGGAAAGCCAGCTAGGCTACTCAGTTAGCTCAACATTGGGCTAATATACAAGCAGGCTAATTACTGCGTCAAAACTTACCAACATTACAACAGTGCAACAACACATCTAAGATCATAAAATAAAGAGAAATAACTAAGCCATTTCACCATATGAACACCTTAGCAGCAATACCAAACTTACATCATCAGTGACTTCTGCACTGCAGAATGCATGGAGTGAAAGACACGGAAGTAACCTGTGATGCAAAATGAGTTTTCAAAATGAGAGTCTCTAACCAAAATGTCTATAAACGTGAAGAATTCACAACAGCTGCCCCCACATTTGAACAGCAGATGTGCAATAACAAGAATTCTTCAGATGTCTTTGGTATCATCCTCGCTGGGAGCAGGGAATTGGATCAGGCGGGCGACTGGTCTCACTGGGCTCATGAGTCTGCAACAGGGAGATCGGACTGTGGCTGACTATTCCATCGGCTTCTGCACCCAGGCCCGCCAGAGTGATTGGAACTCCACTGCCCTTTGTGATGCCTTTCTTCATGGGTTAGTGGACTACATCAAAGATAAACTGGTATCCCATGATCTCCCGGCCACGTTGGATGGATTGGTAGAACTGGCTGTCAGAGGGAACTTTGCATCCAGGCTCGGAGGCAAGAATGACGTCGGGGGGCCCAGACTTGCCAGCAGTCCTCCCGTCCTAGAGTGAGTCCCACCGGTGTCATCCCATCCAGTCACCACACCAGGACTGCAGCCCAGGGGGCCTGAACCCATGCAGTCAGGGAACGAGAGTGCCGAAGCCAGGGTAATCTTTGTCTGTAACGCGGTCAGGTTGGCCATTTTGTCTCCCGCTGTCCAGCAAAAAGCAGGGCTTACCAATAGATGGGGGAGTACTAGCGAGTCGGACCCCAACTAGACTCTCCTCCAGCCCAAAACCCCTGTCTCACGGCAGGCTCCTCCTCCTAGATGGGGCCCACACCCTCACCATCTTCATCGACTCTGAGGCTGATATCAGCTTCATCGATGAGGAGCTTGCCAAGCAGATGGTGAATCGGTCTTTTCCCTCTTCCGCAGCTTGTCCCAGCCAATGCTCTCGACGGCAATCTCAATAAAATTGTAATTTCTAGACTTTCGGCAAGATGGCGGCCTGAGAGGATGGAAAGTCAGCTGCTCCGATATATATATATATATATATATATATATATATACATATATATTACTCATCACTCATCGATAAAGTCGCCGCTGTTGTAAACTTAAGGCACGATTCACGTGGCGGACTGTTAAAAGCAACAAGTATGCTACCGAAACAGAACCCTCGTAAAACCGAGCCAAGTACAGGCCCTGACGCTACTGTTAGCAGCACTAGCAATGCTAACGGCGACGCTACTCTGAAGCCCGCCGATATTAAAGAACTTCTGGACGACATCCATTCCAAAGTGTGTGCATCGCGAAACGAGATATTGACTGAGCTTAAAACACTTCAATTAACGTTGCAAGCACACGAGGTGAAGCTGCAAGAAGTTGGCAATATCACTCACTGATGTGGACACTCGTGTGGTGACTCTGGAGAGCTTATGCTCTGATCTGGCACAAGACAACGCAAGGATGAAACTGAAGCTGGAGGATCTTGAAAACCGTTCCAGACAGAATAACATCAGAGTGATAGGTGTCCCCGAGCGCGCAGAAGGAGCTCGCCCCACCGCATTTGTGGAGACGATCCTTCTTGAGGTTTTCAGGAAGGAAAGTTTCACCAGACCCCCGGTCATAGACAGAGCCCACTGCTCGCTCGCACCGCCACCGAAGCAGAACCAACCCCCGCGGCCGCTGATTGTCCGGATGCACCACTTCCAGACAAAGGAACATATTCTACGTCTGTCAAGGGAGAAGGGCCAACTATCCTTCAGAGGAACGAGGGTCCATTTCTACCCGGATTTTAGCGCTGAACTAGCCAAGAAGAGGGCCGCTTTCATCCCTGTCAAAACCAAGCTACGCGAGGCCAGTTTCGAGTTCGCCCTGCTGCACCCAGCCCGTCTCCGGGTTGTTCATGACAGAACGAAGCACTTCTTTGACTCGCCCCAGGAGGCTACTACTTTCTTACAACAGACTGTGCCACAACCACTGGGTGAATGAAAATATGAAACCGGGACTGCCCTGCTGTTTTTCCGGTACTGTGAGTAGGCCACTGGCTACCAGGCTATTGGGAGTGTTTTAGGGTAACGTTAACGTTATGAGCTTTAAGCTAATTTAGCCGACACCATAGCTGTGTGTACCATGTTATTATACGCTCCCACGTCACTCTCTTTTTTGACTTTGTTGCACTTGTTTTGTTATGAAGAGTTATTATTAAGAGTTATTATTTTCTGAAACGGGAAGTTACCCAGTTGCATTTGTTTACCGTGGTGATAGTCGGCACCACCGGCTAATTTGGTAACGTTAATTATGGCAGGCCACAGTGCTAATCACTTAATGTACCATATATGTGGCAGCCATTAGCTTGGCCGACTTTACTAACTACCATAATGTATCCCGCTCCCTGTGTATTTGCTCCTAGGCATGGGTTGGACACTGATGCCACGCTTTATTTTATTTACTTATTTTGTTTTTATCTATTTTATTTTATTTTACTTTTTTATTCCCTCCAGTTAAGATTTCCTTGTTTGTAACCGATTTATTAAGAGGCCGCTTGGCATCACTGGACGATGTGCACAGTAATTTTTCTTTCTATGATCCTGTTTGGTTTAACAAATTCATGGCCATGCCTCTCCTTTGGCTGATCAGTTACAAGTATACAATTGTGCAATTGCTGACAACTAATGTTTGCTATATTTCAGCATACTGCTTTCACCAGCTTTAATGGTTCACACCATTTGATATACACCAGCATACTGTTCTCACCAGCTTTAATGGGCAATACTAGGTGATAAATTATCACCCCTTTTATATAGGAATGTTTATGTTTATTTTAATTTGATTCTTACCATTCCTTTTTAACTAGTGCTACAATTACCTTTATGTCCTACTGGACTTCTGGCGCCTTTCCTTTACATTATACATACGGCGCTTACTTGATGTTTCTCATTGCACTAAGTACTATAGATAATTCTGAGCAGAAGAGTTAGGTCACGTTTGACTAGTGACAGTTTTAGTTATAGGTAGACTAAGAGACGAACGGTTCATGTTAGGCATCTCATCGGGGAGATGTTTTGGGTGGGTGGGTCACAAAGGACACTGGGTGGGGGCATTTATGTGCCATTTTATTATTATTATTATTTTTATCTTTTTTTCCCCCCTCTTCTCTTTTCTCATTCCTTCTTTCTTTCTCTTCACTCTTCCCCCTCCTCTCTTATCCGTCTGCTCTCACGAGCCCTTCACTATACCCTAATTCTACATCCAGATTGGCCACTACAAACTTAGTCTAATTATTACTATTCTTACCGCTACACTTTTGCCTAAATGAATGTCACACCCAGTGAAAAAACGGTAAAAGTTATTTCTTGGAATGTCAGGGGATTGAATCGTCCTGTTAAACGGAATAAAGTTCTCTCACTTTTGAAGGTTGGAATAGCTTTCCTCCAAGAGACCCATCTCTGCAATTCTGATGTCCCTTGGATTCGACGCAGCTGGGTTGGTCAGGTATATCATTCGCAATTTAATGCCAAGAGCCGTGGATTGGCCATTTTAATACACAAAAATGTCCCATTTGTGGTTAGCAAGGTTGAGTCAGATAGTAGAGGCCGCTTTGTTATTGCGTTGGGCGAGCTTTACAGCAAGCCAGTCACTCTGGTGAATCTCTACGCACCTAACTGGGATGATAGTCACTTCTTTACTAAACTATTCTCTTTGATCCCAGATATAGACACCCATGCATTAATACTCGGCAGGGACTTCAATTGTACTCTTCAACCAAGTCTTGATAGGTCATCATCCAAAGTAATACCTCCATCCAAATCAGCATCCACTATACAAACACTATGTGATCAATATGGTCTCTCTGACCCCTGGAGATTTCTGTTCCCCTCAGCCAAAGCCTTTTCTTTTTTCTCCCCGGTTCACCACTCTTTTAGCTGCGTAGACTTTTTTTTCTACTAGATAATAACCTGCTCTCTCTAATTAAAAATTGCTCCTATGATAGTATTGTCAGATCAGATCACGCCCCAGTCTCGTTTGAATTGATTATACCACACCAACCTCCATCATTTTTGCCCTGGAGACTCAACCCGCTTTTACTTGCTGATGACAAATTCTCACAGTTTTTGACCTCTGAAATTAAGACCTTCTTAAAGTTCAGTGACTCCGCAGAAATCTCCAGATCAACCTTATGCCTACCTACATTCAAGGCCAGATTATTTCTTATACGTCTAGTATCAGGAAACAGGAGGCCGCTAAACTTAAGGAGCTATCGCAGGCTATTCTCAGACTAGACGAACGATATGCTCGATCACCTGACCCTCATTTGTATAAGGAAAGGCTGCGCCTTCAGGCCGATTATGATTTATTATCAACTTCAAAAGAGGAAAGATTGCTGTTGAAGTCTCGACACAAATTTTATGAGCACGGAGATAAGGCTAACAAGCTTTTAGCTTCACAAGCTCGCCAATTCACCTCGTCTCGAGTGATACCTCAAATTAAATCTCCTATTGGCGCTATGTTAACCAACCATAAAGATATAAATGACTGTTTTTCTGCATTTTACACATCCTTATATTCCTCGGAATGTTCAAATGATTCTTCCCTAATCGACTCTTTTTTCGACAACATAAATTTACCAGCGATCAACGAACAACTAAACTCTAAGCTCGAGCACCCTCTTACATTATCCGAAATCACTGGAGCTATCGCGGCTATGCAGAGTGGAAAATCTCCGGGTCCGGATGGATTCTCGGCTGAATTTTTAAAAAAGTTTTCCACGTTACTATCACCACTACTTCTTGCCATGTTCACTGAGTCTTTTGACCACGGCCATCTTCCCACTACTTTAACCCAGGTCTCAATTTCCTTACTAGCGAAGAAAGGTAAGATCCAACCCTCTGTGAATCGTACAGGCCTATCTCCCTCCTTAATGTCGATTTAAAAATCCTTGCCAAGGCACTTGCTCTCCAGCTAGAGACAGTGCTGCCTTCAGTAATCTCTTCCGACCAGACTGGCTTTATTCAGAAGCGTAACTCTTTTCCCAATTTGCGACACAGCTCAAGAAATGATCGTTTCTCTAGACACCAAAAAAGCTTTCGACCGGGTCGAGTGGACATATCTCTTCACCACAATGCAGAAGTTTGATTTTCCTCCTAAGTTTGTGTCCTGGGTGCAACTGTTGTACTCATCTCCAACGGCCTCTGTCTGCTCCAATAATGTTCATTCTCCTTTTTTTCCGTTACAACAGGGTACGAGACAGGGCTGCCCGCCCTACCCCCTTTTATTTGTAATAGCCACTGAACCACTAGCTATATCCCTACGTCACTGCCCACACTTCAGTGGTATCACTCGGAATGACACGGAGCATAAAGTGCAACACACACCGCCACCGGCGCGGCGCTGTGGCCGTCAAGTGCCACCCCCCAACACACACTGGCAGCGGCGTGCAGCGGCACCGTCAACATGTATTTCCCACCCCAGCCCACTAGGTGGCTGTACCTACACTAGTTGCCAACGGTTGCCAACTGCTAGTAACAGAAGAAGAAGAGGAAAAACTTTGAGGCAACAACAACTTGAATTTCATGGGTGAGTTTCTTATCAAAGTCGTCTTATTAAAAATTTGAAACAACCGGAGTTGATCCTACGAGACGAGACATACATAAAAGGTTTTTCTCGCAGCGCCGGCATGAGCGCCGGCCGCGTTTGAAATAGAGCAGTGGGCTGAAGCAGAGCGGAGCGGCGCATCGGCCGGCGCCAGTGTGGGTTGGTTCATAGAATATAATGGAGGCGGGCGTTTTGACGCATGGCGTACGGCGGCGGTGTGTGTTGCACTTAAGGTTTCATTACATGCAGATGATTTACTACTGTACATCTCTAATCCCACTTTGTCTGTTCCGCATATCCTCGCTATTCTGCAGAATTTCGGTAAATTCTCAGGTTACAAACTCAATTTCTCCAAAAGCGAATATTTCATTGTCAACCCATCTGCCCACCCTGTGAATTCCTCTATCCCATTTAAAGAAACGCAAAACGGGTTTAAATATTTAGGAATAATGGTCACACGCTCTCTTAATGCACTTTTTAAACATAACTTTGGCCAGCTACTGGACCGATGTAAGGAAGATTTGACAAGGTGGTCCACTCTTTCCTTATCTCTGGCAGGCAGGATTAATTTAATTAAGATGATTGTCCTTCCCCACTTTCTCTATTTATTTTTGAACATTCCCATATTTATAAAGAAATCTTTTTTCAATAGCCTGGACAAATTAATTATCTTTTGTGTGGGGTAATAAGGGTCATCGCATCAGAAAAGCCTTCCTACACAGACCGAAAAAATTAGGAGGAATGGCCCTCCCTAACTTCCTTCGATACTACTGTGCTAGCAATATACAAACGATACTTTTCTGGACTGACCAATCGGAAGCCAATCAGGCTCCCATCTGGGTGCAGGAAGAAGAATCCTGTAGTCAGTTCTCTCTCAGCTCTATAGTTTGCTCACCTCTCCCTATGTGCATGAAAGCCACCACCTCTAATCCCATTGCTTCTCATACACTGAGAATCTGGTCTCAATTTAGGAAGCATTTCGCCTACAGGAAGCGTCAATCCTATCTCCGGTCACCTCTAACATTGCCTTCACCCCATCTAATACTGACACAGCATTTCTACTGTGGCACAGAAATGGAATCAGATGCATAAAGGACTTATTCTCTAACAATACTTTCCTTTCTTTTGAACAACTTAGACAAAGGTTTAATCTCCCCAGAACTCACCTCTTTCGGTATTTGCAGATAAAGCACTTTACACAAAAAAAATTCTGCTCCTTTCCACATTTACCCCCGGCGTCTCCAGTTGAACAACTTCTGGATTTGAACCCCACTACCAGAGGCCTAATCTCTAACGTCTACTCGATGATTAGCTCTATAAACCACCAAATGCTGAACCACCTAAGACGAGCTTGGGAGCAGGACCTAGATTTGCGCTTCTCACAGGTTGAATAGGATGGAATGATCAATCAAGTACATTCCTCTTCTCCCTGTGCTAGGCACGGGCTTATTCAATTCAAGGTCCTGCACCGGCTTCATATTACTAATTCCAAGTTGGCCAGGATTTTTCCAAATGTTGACCCTGCTTGTAATAGATGCAAACACTCCTCATGCACCCTGGCTCATATGTTCTGGCTTTGTCCAGTTATGAAAACATTTTGGAAGGAAATTTTTAAGTCCTTTAGTGAGATCTCCGGTCTTTCCATTGACCCAAATCCATTCCTGACTATATTTGGCACAAGACCGGATGGCATTGCCCTTAGTAACAATATGCATGATTTCATTGCATTTAAGACTTTACTAGCGAGGCGGCTAATCCTTCTTAATAAATGGAAGCATGCGTCCCCCCCCCACACACAGTAGATGGGTGAAAGAAGTACTGCTACACATTAAACTAGAAAAGATAAAATTAACTCTGAGAGGCTCTTTGAAAAGGTTTTACAAAAAATGGTCCCCCTTTTTGGTTTTTTACGATAGACTACAAGTGTCAAATTGGGATGAGTAATGATCTGAGCTGAGTTGAAGGCTGTCCCCTCTCTCTCTCTCTTTTTCTCTCTTTTTCTCTGATCTTTCCTCTCTTCCCCCTCCTCTTTCTGTCCCCCCCTTTTTTTTTAAATTTTATTTTATTTATTTTTTTTAGTTTTATCTTTATTTATGCACTTTTATTTTTTTTATTTACTTTTTCTTTCTAATAATTTGCAATTGCTATCATGGTCTTGGAGTTGTTGGTTTTTATTATTATTTTTTAAATTATTAATTAGTTTATTTATTTATTTTTTTGGACCGGAATATCTGTCACTGCATTGATCTGTGTGATTAGGACTCTTGTTGACTCCTGGGCAAGGGCTGATGGAACTCAACCAATATTCTGATGGTTTCTGTGTATTGTGGGTCCTGTCCCAACCTTCTGGGGCTGCGGCCTCCCTTCTCAGAATGTCTTGGACTGTTATACCGGCTCTTGACCATGTCAGACCACAACTTGTGCCTCTAATTTTATTTTTATTTTTTCATTGATTATTTACCTGTATTGTAACTATGTTTTTGTTACTTAATACCTTTTCTTTGTTTTTTAATGTATATATGTATATACATATATCTATGTATTACTTTGCACAGTGATGCAATGTGGGGTGGGTTGGAAGTGGGTTGGGGTTTATAAATGGCACATCTAATAGGGTGGAATTGATATCTTCTACTACTGTCTGCTGCCCAAAATTTCAATAAAAAGATTAATAAAAAAAAAGTAATTTCTAGTAATGACAAGCAGCATTTATTTGCATTATCTTATTTATACAAGCATTCCAAGCAGTCAGAAGCAGGTGTAGAGTTTGTTAGTACCTACGAAAGAAATGGAGCTACTAAGATATTGATGAATGCCGAAATACATGTAAATTTCTTTCTGCTTATGTTTCATGAATGAGACCCAATAAGTACACCTGCTGTATAAAGGCAACCTCCAAAAAAACATTTTAATTAAATAAAGATATAAAGGATGACACAAGAAGGCAACACAACTAAAAGCAGCAACAATGAGTGTAAAGTCAGAGATTCATGTGAGCCTTAAGTTCCCCTAATGACTTGTTTTCAGTGTCTGGTTTAAACAGGAAATGTGTCATCACCACTTGACCACTTACTGTGCACTGCCGGTAGACTGCATACACACAGTACATGCACAAACTCAGCATATGAACATAGTGATGAGATGAATGTATTCATTTGTGACACCTGGTTCAGTCACTGTACACTCACAGAGACAAAAAGATGGCTTTACTGATGGTGTTACTGAATTAGCAGTAGATAATGATGTGTTTCATATGCATAGAGGAGGTTTCACCACTTCCTGTATAATGCTCTCACAGTGCTGTAGTCTAAGCAGTCACTCTTGTTGGAGTGGAACAGAAAAACCACTAAGAGGATGTGATCACTTCCTCACTTTACTCTCTACTGCTGATGCTGGCTGTCTCTCTCTGCCTTTGCAACAATGGTATGTTCTCTATACAATCACTTCAACTGAGGACATGAATGCTTTTGTTCAGTTTGGTTTTCTGCATGGATGTTTGAAGATTTTGTCAGTCCAGATAAAAATGGTTGATTTCATCCTTGTTGAATGCATGCCACTGATGGAGACTTTTTATTGTGTTTGGTATGTGTGTGCATGAAGAGAAACAAATCATGATGTCATATTTCTCATATCATAACTGCTTCAGAGTGAATGGAAACAGAAGCTTTCAGTTACTTTGGTGTTTTTTTGTTTGTTTGTTTTTTGCCAGCAGGAAATTGTTTCAGATTGCATTCACATCACATCACTGGTAATGGAATACTACACCCAGAAAATTACCATTTATAATTTGTCAATTAGTCATGCTGTGTTACCTTGAATTTGTGAGAAAAAAAAACGTTGCTTTTCTCGCATTCCTCCAAGGAAAATAGTAAGCATATTGATTTCCTTATTGAATGATTACAATGAACAGTAAAACTATATCAAACTAACCATTTACAAACTGTCACACAACTCAGTGTATTTCTATAGAACAGTTTGTATGATATAATTCGAAGCATTTTTTTCTGACCCTGCCTCCTTACGAGAGCTTGGGACTGCTACTTTGTTTTCTGCCATCAGCACATTGGTCACGGGATCAAGCCTTTATAAATACGTGGGATATGTACAAATTTGGGTGCATTAGTTTTTATAGAAAAACAGACAAAAAAATATTGGGAGAACAGATTGCATAACTTGCACAACTTGTGATGTAAAATCCAAGTCTCCTTCACAAACACATGCATTTTTTTCGCCAAAACATTACTATATAAAACTAACTGCAAGCAAAACTCCTCTATGATTTCTTCAAAGTCAGACTCCAGTACTACATTTTTGTGAAGTACTGAGCATATTGTAGATGATATGATAGATGAGACTTGGATTATACTGCACGAGTTGTGTGAGAGTTTGTAAATGGTTGTTTTGATATCGTTTTGCTGTCGTTAAATGTGGACCCTAATCAATCAAGAAATAAATGTGTTTGCCATCGTCCGTAGAGGCATACGAGAAAAAAAAGTTTTCCTCATGAATTCAAGGTAACACAGCATGACTAACTGATTTAGAAATGGTCATTTTGTGGGTGAAGTGTTCTTTAAACAGGATACAGACTATAGTCATAAAAACTAGACCAGCAGGTTTTTTGCTAATTGCCTCAACACACTACGAGCTGGAGAAGGAAGCACAAAAGAGGGATGTGAATGTGAACAGAGAAAGGGAAGTGGAGTGAAGCTTTAACTTTTTACAGCTTGAGCTGGCCCCTTTCTTGTAGCAGTAGTGAAGCCCTTGGGGAAGAACTAGATGTGGTGAGTGACAAGGCTATGGGTGGGAGGGAGCATCAGACTGACTGAAGGAGGAGCCTAAAGAGAAGAGAGCCAGCCAAAAGGAGGGGCACAGATAGGCTTGGCAGATGTGTTTTGAGAGAACACGAGACAGGAAATGCCTGCCGGCTGCACAGACAATCAACTTTTTCACTTTTCACTCTCTTTCTTTCACTTTGGTTAATTTCTCGTGGAGTGTGTCGGAAACCTCTCTGCTGATGTTATGGATAACTTCCAGACTGTCTTGCGTTTCTTTATGAACCAGAAAGCCACCATTGGCTACAGTTTCATGGCTCTCCTGACTATAGGTGGGGAGCGAGTCTTCTCCATGGTTTCCTTTCAGTGCCCGTGCAACCATGACCAGAACTTTGCCTATGGGCTGACTTTCCTGCTGGGCCCGGCTGCAGTGCTGCTGGTTTTGGGTCTCTTCTTCAGCACCAGGTTTTGGAGGCTCTATACCGGCTGCTGCCTCGATTGCATGAAGCTGTGCCCCCGTGGGAACTGCTGTGGCTGCCTCAGGGTGTTCCTTAGCATCTTCACTGGAGCTTGTGTGGCTCCTATAATGTGGCTCTCTGTGGCCCTGCTCAATGGAACCTTTTATGAGTGTGCTGTCAGTGGTCTTGATGATAACCTGGTCGTGGATCTGTTCTGTAAAAACAAAACTTTGAAATGTAGGGAGGAGCTTGCCCGAGTGCCCTGTGACCGGTCCAATCTGTCCAGTGATGAGCGCATGGAGCTGCTGCTAATGTTGAGGGCTCAGTCACAGGTAAGAGACACTCACCTGTATCTGTGTGAAGGAATGAGATGGTATTTGTGGCAATGCGGGAAATGACATATACCACAAATACAAAAAAAAGATTTGTAAACTCACAAAAATATTTTGCAAGTATAAAGTGGATCTGCAAATACACAAACACATTCCACAAATAAAAAAAAAAATATCTGTGAATACATTAAATTAATTGCATTTGTGAATATCTTCCTAACATTTACAACTTTAGAACAGGCATTTGTTTGTGAACTCAGTTTTTATTTGTGAATCAAAAAAACATTTGTGGATCTCAGTTCTACGCGTGTGGATTTGCTTTTTACACACACAGAGTTTTGAAACAAACTTTCCTCTGGTCCGAACGAAAATGCACATATATTACTCTGCCATTTTCGGATAGCACGTGATCACCCAGATGATGACGTTGTTTCTGCACGTCAAAGTAAGAGCGTGCAGTCTTTCTATGAGCTGTTTTTTTTTTTTTTTTTTAAATAATCAGCGATAAGTAACGTGCATTCATTGTTTTATGTTAATGTCATACAGTGAGTGTTAGTGTGTGTTTATTTATTCTATGTATCTGGCACACACTTTTGTATACATTTATGTTTGAGTATGAAAGGCACGGTGGCTTGGCGGCTTCTTCAGTTGGCAGTTATCAGCCAACTCATCCTTTATATTTTTCATTTATTTTTTTGAGTAGGATTAAAGTCACAAAGCACTTCACATCTTATTATTAGTGTACTCTTACTAATGTAGTTGTAATGTCTGTGCTGACTGCACCGTGTTTAGTTAGGTTACATCGTTTCAGTGAGGTTACGTTAACTGTTGTAAGATATGACAAGTGGCAACACCCTGGTTAAGGTCTTAACAGCTGTTGGTGTTGGTAGCTGTTTTTGTTTAGAAATGTAATATTGTAGTTTTATTGTTCATTGTTGATATGTAGATTGCGCTAAGCTAACATTAGCTACTGAAACTGCATCTGTTGCCATGGCAACAGTAAACATTCATGTTGCAGGCTGGGGGGACGAAAGCAGGGTGCAGCATTTTATACATTGTAAATAGACCAGAAGTCTATTAACATTAGCTCAGCTCAGCTGTTCTATCAAAGACCTTAACCAGGGTGCTGCCACGGGTCCATGTCATTGGTCTGACAGCCCACTGGTCCGATGGTCCGCGGTGCTGAACGGCTCCCGGCAGGCGTATTTCTGCCTTGATGGTGCGCCACGACTGGCTCTGGGTCAGCTGGGAAAGGCTTGAGGTGAAGCAGGCTCACAGCTTATATGTTTGCCACTTTCTTTTTCATTTTAACCCACACCATGATCTTTTCCTGACCCTAACCAAGTGGTTTTTGTGCCTAAACCTAACCAGACCTTAACCACAGGGCATCATGATGATTTCGGAACGGACTTTGACGGACGCGTCAAAACGCCCGCCTCCATTATATTCTATGAACCAACCCACACTGGCACCAGCCAACGCGCCGCTCCGCTCTGCTTCAGCCCACAGCTCTATTTCCAGTGCGGCCGGCGCTCATGGCGGCGCTGCGAGAAAAGCCTTTTATGTACGTTTCGGCCGCCGTAGTATCAACTCCAGTTGTTTCAAATTTTTAATAAGACGACTTTGATAAGAAACTCACCCGTGAAATCCAGGTTGCTGTTGCCTCAAAGTTTTTCCTCTTCTTCCGTTACTAGCAGTTGGCAACCGTTGGCAACTAGTGTCGGCACAGCCATCTAGAGGGCTGAGGTGGGAAATACATGTCAACGGTGCCGCTGCGCACCGCTGCCAGTGTGTGTTGGGGGACGGCACTTGACGGCCACAGCGCTGCGCTGGCGGCGGTGTGTGTTGCACTTAACGTAACATCACTGAAACGATGTAACCTAACTAAACACGTTGCGGTCAGCACAGACATTACAGCTACATTAGTAAGAGTACACTAATAATAAGATGTGAATGCTCTGTGACTTTAATCCTACTCGAAAGAATAAATGAAAAATATAAAGGATGAGCTGGCTGATAACTGCCAACTGGAGAAGCCGCCAAGCCACCGTGCCTGTCATACTCAAACAGAAATGTACACAAAAGTGTGTGCCAGAAAATATACATAGAACAAATAAACACACACTAACACTCACTGTATGATATTAACATAAAGCAATGCATGCACGTTACTTGTCGCTGATTATTTAAAAAAAAAAAAAAAAAAAAAAACAGCTCATAGAAAGACTGTGTGCTCTTACTTTGACGTGCGGAAATGACGTCATCAGCTGGGTGATCACGTGCTATCCAAAAGTGACCGAGTGATACGAGTGCATTTTCGTTCGGATAAGCGGAAAGTTTGTTTCAAAACTCTGTGTGTGTAAAAAGCAAATTCAAACACGTAGAACTGAGATCCACAAATGTTTTTTCGATTCACAAATAAAAACTGAGTTCACAAATGCCTATTCTAAAGTTGTAAATGTTAGGAAGATATTCACAAATGCTGTTCATCTATTTGCAAATTAATTTAATGTATTCACAGATTTTATTTTATTTGTGGAATGTGTTTGTGTATTTGCAGATCCGTTTTATACTTGCACAATATTTTTGTAAGTTTACAAATCTTCTTTTGTCTTTGTGAAAGGTGTTTTATATTTACACATTACACATTTACACACAGATTGTTGATCGGTTCACACACATAATTATGAAACAAATCTATCTCCATAGACACCTAATTGGCATTTATTGTCCTCAGGGCTGGACATTTATGAGACTTGAAATTGGAAACGGATTGGATAATGTAGGCTACACACAAGTTAAACAACTTCCTGTTTCACGCCAAATAATGTGTCACTGTGGCAACAGTGTTCAATGAAGACACAATATTAACAACGAAGCATCAAGGTTTGACGGCTTTTCTTACCATGTTTGAGCGAGATGTAGTCAACCAATTAGGAGGTGTACATTAAAGAAAAAGCATGTGATTTCAGTCAGTAGATTCGCTGTGACTATAACTCAGCATTGGCATGTAGATGGGACTCTTATCAAGCATAACGCATTTTGGGGCAGTTGGACAGTGTAGCTATGCTCAAATTATTGCAACTTCCTGTTTTATGATGAAATGTGCAAAATGGCTGCCACGCCACAGCAACACTGTTCAGTGAAAACTCACAATTTTCACAAGAAAGCATCATCAAGGTCTTGAGGCTTTTCAAAACAAATTTTAGGTGGATCTGTTCAACTTGCAAGGACTACATTGTAAAGCATGTAATTTCCTGGTACCAGTCGTGGAGCTTTAACTATAATTAAATATTGGCATGTAGATGTATTCAGTTCACAACTCTGATCAAACCTGTAAAGTTTGGGGCAGATTGGACCATGTACAGTGGAGTTACAAACAACTTACTGTTTTGTGGGGAAATTTGATGCCCCACCATAGCCACACCATTTGACAAAAAACTTAAGCTTTAAAAAAAATTCGTCTTAAAGGTCTTGGATCTTTAGATAGCACACACCAAAGTCAAACAGGTCAAATCTGTATGAGGAATTGGTTAAAGTATGACCCCTGTAAATGGCCAAAAGCACTAAAATGGCATGAATTGCTGACTTCCTGTTTGGTTTAGGGTATGGCCTAAAGCCTAGTTCACGTTACACGATTTTGACGTCGCAAATGATCTTGAGAGCCACCTTGGGTCGAAGGTGAGTCGGCAGATCAGTCTGCCATGACAAGTCCTCAAGTGTGAACAAGCCTACGAGCAAGTCGCTCCCTCGTCTGTGACTGGGACTGGATATCTGGCATGCTAGAAAACAGGAGAAGTGTGACACGACTGACAAAGAGCATCAGCCAATGAGAGGCGGGATAGGTCCCACGTCAGCACGCCGGAGGACGGAAGAAATGTGAAGAGGACAAGCCCCAGGGTTGCCACTTGCCAGGTCCGCTTATTAGCCGCGACTCTGGGCTTGTTTCTAAAGTGGAGTTGCTTATTTTGGCTTGCTCTCTAAACGTCACCTTTCTCTATATAAATCCGTCTAATAAGTTATTTAAACACATGATAGTAACTTCTTTTGGGCTTGTTTTCATAGCCCTGGTTGCGTTGTGTTTGAACCCAGGCCCTGGAGGCAGGTCTGATTCAACACTCCAAGTTTGGTGACGTCACTGCGTTATCTGGGGCTCTGTCGGCGAGGGCTCGGTGGAGAAATCTTGTGGTGTGCACACACAGGTCGTAACGCAGTTGGCGAGACTCCCGCTGACAGAAACACATGTCGCCAGGTATGATCACTCAAAAGATTATGATAGTCTCCGTGATTCAAAATCAGGGTGAAAATCGTGTAATGTGAACTAGGCATAAGTCTTAGTATGTTACAGTAGACTGGGATGGTTCCAATCCCCCGACTGCCGCTGGGGCCCTTCTGTGCGTAGTTTGCATTAATTGGTGACTCTAAATTGGCCATAGGTGTGAATGTGAGTGTGAATGGTTGTCTGTCTCTATGTGTCAGCCCTGTGATAGTCTGGCCACCTAGCCAGGGTGTACCCTGCCTCTCGCCCTATTGTCAGCTGTGATAGACTCCAGGTTACCCATCCAGCACTGGTTGGTGCTCAGGTCCTAATAAATAATAATAATAATAATAATAATCATAATAATCATAATAATAATAATAATAATGATAATAATGATGATAATAAAAAACATGTATGTGTGACCTTCAAAGTGTTAAGTGTTCATCAGTACATATCAATCTTGTATGTCTGCAGATCGCGGGCTGGTGTATTATTATCATCACTGCCATTGGAGCCCTCCTAGGTACCTGCATCACAAACTGTCGCTCCAAAGTCAGCTACCTGCAGCTGACATTTTGGAAACGCTACATGGATAAAGAGAAGGAGCGTTTTGATACTTTTGCTGTGGAATACGCCACCAAACTGGCTGAGAGAAACCTGCAGAGTTTCTTTGAGAACAAAGACCCTGATCCATTCCCTTTCCCCAACCACAAGGCATGGGAGGAGATCTCTGCATACTACACCTTTTCCAGGAGTGAGGAGTATTACAGCACCCTGCAGCGCTACGTGGAGAAGGCAAACAGGGACTTCACACCAGAGAAGAGACCTGTATTGAGCTTTGAGCATGGAATAGAAATGCATTAAGAAAGACCAGGGATCACTTGCACAGAACAACTTAATTTTTCTCCTTAAGTGTGACACTTAAGGTTTAATTTCTCCTTAGCTGAAGGACTTACACAGTTGCATTGAATTCCTTGAAATATTTTCTCAGTTAAGGAAACGTTAACTCATTTACTGCATTGAAAGAGATTTTACAGCAGTAAAAGTCTCCATGGAGATTGTTTGTTTGCTTGGATGCCTGTTTCACTCATGATGCATGTTATTGTCTCACAAAGTTGGCTTATAGTAAGATAGTGAAAAAATGGCAGAAGAAAAGAAGAGAAGAAAACCATACTAGTTTGAGGAGGAACAGATTGTAGTTCCGGAGAAATACAAACCTAGAAAACACATACTACAAAGTAAATTTGATCCCCAAATACCAGAAAACAGAAAACAATTGTAGGATGAAATTGCAGTGACAATTAACTCTATAGTTTAAAATCAATATGGTTCATCAGCATAAACTTAGTAAGTAGCAGTTAAGACAGAGTCAGAGGTACCTTAAGTTTTTTTGTTTCTTTGGGGTTTTTTTTTTCCGGGGGTCAAGGGATTCCTTAAGTATAAGACCAAGACAAGGGGAAACCATAAACACTTGAGTGAACATTTTAAGGAAACCTTAAAGAGAAGACTTAAGGGTGTTTTGTGCAACCAATTTAATTTCAGGAAACCTTAACTAGGAAGGGAATATCTTGACTTAAGGTGTTTTGTACAACTGCCTCCATACTGTGGTGAGACTATTAGATACTCATCACTCTTGGTATGTAACTCTTAGTCTATAGTATATGCAAGCATGACTTGGGAGAAGCTGTCCTAGGCTGCCTCTTCACTGACAAAGCTGCCCTTTCACTCGAAGAATGTGACTATTTGCAAGCTGCAATGGTACAACCTGTAAGCACGTGAAATAATTCAGGGCATAACCACTACTTTTTTTACACACTACTTCTCACTGCCTCTGTATGCATTTAAGCCCCCCTAGTACTAACAAATTTTGACTCACTTTGGATTTGCAAAGTAACTTGTTGGTTCGTGTTGTGTTTGTAAACAGGCTTAAAGTGAAAGTCAACCCCAGATTCACTCTCATTTTGGAATGACCTTTGTCCACTTGCCATTTTGCCTCACTATATTTGCTTTTTTTCCAGCATTGTGTCCATGATTTTCATAGCTTTCTTGTGGATGCATGCTCCTTACAGTCTCGTATCTGGTCACTACCTTTTTATAAAGCCTACACCATCCCTGCTTTTGTGCCCAGGAACAGGGGTGCAGCACCAAATTCCTCTCTTGATTCATGTCTCTCTCATGCACCTTTTGAAAATACATATATATATATATATATATATATATATATATTTTTTTTTTTTTTTTATTTTTTTTTTACAAAATCAGGTTTCTTTCTTAATTTATTTTATTTTATTTTATTTTTTGGAACTCCGATTTCCCTTTCTTAGGAAAAGACATGACAGTGTATTTTAGTGCCCCAGCAGCATAAACTCGTTTGGCTCTAGCTGGGTTCCAGTCCTAGTACATGGGCTAAAGACTAAACAGTTTTGTGCCTTTAGGAGTGAGAGAGGCCTCAGAGAGACCCAAAACTCAGTTTTAACCAATTCATTCAGCCAGTTTGAATTTAGTTATATGATAGTCACCAGTGATAAGGAAATACAGCAAGTGCTGGACAGAGCAGTGAGTGACAACAACCCCACACACATTTAAGAGTACTGTTTGTGGTGGAAACACTAAACTAACCGAGGGTCTAGGTACCATATCTGAATAGTTACCTTCGATTCCAAAGGTACTAAACTGAAAATGTTTGGTGGAAACGGGGCTTCAGAAAGTACAGGCAGAAGCCAGCCACTGCAGATAAGTACACTGCCACACACTGAGAGTGGGTTAAAAGTATTGATTGAGAGGGATTTATGACTGTTTTTAGGTAAATCCTGTATAGTTTAACTTTAACTACTTTACAGTCATTTCATGCGGTCAGGCCCGTAGCTATGACTGAATACACTAAGGTCATAATCCTTGCTATTATTTCTGAGAATTTAGGGGTTCTAGCAGCCATTAGGACAATGGTGGTTCTACCCCATTACAACAGACTGTTGTTTAATAGGGGACAGATAAATCAACTCTGACACTAAAGTAAGTTTGTATTTTTCATCCAAAATTGTTGCACAGTTAAAAAATAAGTACAATTTCACATTGTGTCAGCCACACTGATTCTGAAACATGTTTTTGGTACAGTTTAGATTTTCTGTGATTTTTTGCATTCGCCAAAAGTCTAGAGAGTTGTTTGACCAAGAAGCAGTGCGGAAAATGTGGCAGTGGTACACAACAAGACAGAGGAACGGGGCGTATGGTATCATTCAGAGATGGGGACTCGAGTCACTGTGACTTGGACTCGAGTTGACTCGAGTCACTGTTTTTAAGATTTGTGACTTGACAAAAAATAAAAGACTTGAGACTCGACTCGGACTTGTAAGTTAAAGACTCGGGACTTGACTTGAGACACGATGACTTGAATGACTGGCGTGTTATTCACATCATGTTTTCGGTTTGAATATAAAATTAATAAATTAATTTAAAAAAAATAAAAATAATGTCGATTACCCGGTAGGAGCGCAGGCTGAGAATGGCGTTGTCATGATTGGATTACTACCCTGTCAATCAGTCATGCCCTCTCTATGTACCTTATGTGTTTATTGGAGAAACACGCCCTCTTATATCAGATAGGCATCAACATGTCAGTGGGAGGGGTACCGAGAGTCATCGTCTTCGGCTTTCAGAATTATCATTATTACGGCAAAAGACGAACAGCACAGTGCAAGACATGCGGCATAAACATCTCGGACAGCCAGATGACAACTTCAAACTTTGTTCGTCATTTGAAGAGCAATCCTAAGTGCTTGTCAATTAGCTAATATTATCTTGTTAGTCGGTAGTTAGCTAACATTAGCTTGATATGATACGAGGGTTGGGTGGGGGTCAGTTTGGTGGAACTTGTTTTTTAATTTATTTGCTAACATTAATGAGCTAAATGGGTGATTTTGGCCGCTGCCTTGGTTAGTGTGTGTGTGTGTGTGTGTGTGTGTGTGTATGTGTGCGCGCGAGCATGGGGGTCGTCCCTGCAAAGTAAACATTGCAGCGATGAAGTCAATGTTTACTGACAGTTACTTGTCTTTTCACTTTATTAAGATCAGATTCTGCAGGTAAAATTACAATAATAAGGTGACTTGACCTATTACAGGATTTGACTTGACTTGACTTGACATAACCTGTGACTTGACTTGACTTGACTTGCCCAAGAAAAAATGACTTGGGACTTACTTGAGACTTGAAGGTTAAGACTTGAGACTTACTTGAGACTTGCACATGTGTGACTTGGTCCCATCTCTGGTATCATTTCCCATCATAGATGGCCTCCGTTCAACATGTCAGACAGTAACATTCAGGTGGATGATGATGGCGAGGAGGATGTAACAGAGGACAGCACACAGAGGGAAGAGAGAGCAATGGAGTGGAGAGGGTATAACTACCTAAATTAAGAATTCCAAAATAATATTTCCATGGCCTTCAATCAATATTTGTGGACATGAGCAAGTCTCCCTCAAAGCCAGAAACCAGAGAAGAAAGTCTCAAACTTGTGATGTCATAGGGTATAAAGTCTTTTGTTTAAATTTTGTGGACCCACACTTTTTTTGTTTTCTTTTTTATCCTCAGATGAGTTTTATTCCATTGTAGTGCTCTCAGTTTTGAAACAGAAAATGTTCCCATATATTCAGAACTTTCTCCTGGCTGCTCTCAGTTAGCCTGGTGAAACCATCCTGATCTCACAAGCTCATATTCGATTTCGCTCCGGAGATCAGTCAACGATCAGACAACGACAACGACAACGGTTTCTCTAAGAACCGAAAAGTTTGTCCTTTGCGTTTTAGAAAACTTCCACGTTTATATGACGACGTTATTGAAACGATCTCTGTTCACATGGAGTCGCAAAATTGAGTAAGGTAAATCTGCAGTACCGGAGGCTGCAGTTTCAGGACCGCAGTTTTAGGACCGTTTAATTTCCCGAGCGGAGGCTGCAACCTGAAGTTTATTTTTATTTTTTTGCTATATCCAAATACTACTTTCTTATTAAATAGTTATAATCAGTGTTGGGCAGTAACGCGTAATTTGATTGATAAAGCCCAGGTAACTATACATTACCATTGTATACCCTCACCCACACCTAAACACCCGTTCTGGAATACACAGTGTTGACCTGCCCGGCCTGACCTCCACGGTCCTCTGTGCTCCTCTCACCCACACTTGAGCATTTGTCCAGGGAGGGCCATGGAGGTCAGGCCAGGCGGGCTGACACTGTGTATCCCAGAACGGGTGCTCAAGTGTGGGTGAGAGGAGTGGAGAGGACTGCGACGAGGTGGAGTTGCTACAGTAGATTTACACTTTGCTGGAGAAGTGTTGATAAAATCAACAGGGTGAGCAGCATAAACAAAGCTCGGCATTGTTGTTGTGATGGTCGACTTTCTCGTGGATGCCTAGTGACTGGAACCGTAATGCGCATGTGCCAAAAGTCTCCGTTTTCAGAGGGACTGCATATTGCAAGTTTACACGACAACGGAGACGGTGCCGTTTCCAAAAAATTGCACTCTGGAACCCGTTTTCAAAGCGTTGCGTTTTCAGGCACCCAAAATGCAGCTGTCATATAAACAATCAGCCAAAACGCAACTAAAGTTTACCGCTTTCAGTTGAACTCGTTGTCGGACCTGAAACTGCGATGATAAATGTGTTGAACGAACTGGAAAGTACATTTTCTTTAAAAGCAGAGCAAACGGCTGCACTGAAAGCTTTTATTGAAAAAAAGGATGTGTTTGCCATCCTTCCTACGGGTTTTGGTAAAAGTTTAATTTACTAAATGGCTCCATTGATCAGGAAAAAGATGGGACTCAATGAAAGCCCAGTGGCTATTCTTGTTTCTCTGCTAGTTGCTCTCATGGAGGAGCGGGTCAGGGAAGCGACCAAGCTGGGAATCATAGCCATGCAACTTGGAGTCCACAGTGAGGAGGAAATCCGCAGCGGACATTGCCAAAAGACGGCAACACTCTTTCCCAGACATCATCACAGCTCATCTCCACTGCAGCTTGCTGGTCTGTTTACAGTGGCATTGTGCTAGCTTACGTCACACGTTTCGTTTACTCTGATTGGTTTTCCGTCTTTCCAATTGCCTGAAGGGGCACTTTGAGTGAAAGCAGTTGTTACCGCCCCTCGGGAATAGAGGAAATGTACACTCCGTGTCCAGACTCATTCGAGTTTTGCGAATTGGGTCTGGCAATGCCAGGCTAGCTCTCGGTGTCATCTAGAATATCTTTCACCATTTATTGTCTATGGATCAGCGCCAGACTTTACACCCTATGAAATCACACATTTGACATTTAGCACTCTAGTTTTTGGATTTGGGAGAGAGTTATTCATGTTTATTAATATTTTGGACTGTCCTATACCACAAGAATAACATGTATGAATTTTGAAAATAAAGTGTTTCTAGAGACATATCCTTTCATAGATATGCAGAGACATGATGTTGGGGTGGGGTGGGGCTCAAGTGCGAATTATAGCAGCATTTTAGGGGTTGCTACAAGCCTGTTTACTTTTGTTGGGGTTTTGGGGGCAACTTGGACTTATTTTTTAATCCTGGCTATGACCCTGGTTGCATTTTTGATAAATAATTAATCCAAAAACTGACAAAGTGTACAAAATGCTAAAATAAAAACCCTGCTTCAAGTTTCTCTTGTTTTATTATGCCTCCGCGCCATCGATAGCTGTGGCAGGAGGCATTGTTTTCAGGTTGGTCACCCGTCTCTGTCCTGTAAACGTAATAATTCAGCAACACCTCAAGGGAATTTCTTTAACTTTGACATAAACTGACTGGACTGAAGAATTAACTGTTTAAAATTTTGTGGTCAAATGTCAAAGGTCATTGCCAGTGTGACCTCACAAAACATGTTTTTGGCTATAACTCAAGATTTCATATAATAATTATGACAAAACTTCACACAAATGTCTAATAAGATACAATCATGAAGTGATGACCTTTTATATCCAAAAGGTCAAAGGTCAACTTCACTGTGACATCATAATATTCTGCATGAAACACTCTTCTGCTTATTACTCAATAGCATATCTCAGGAAAAGAAGGGGGGACATTTGGTCATCTTCTGTGCTGTCAGGGGAAGAATGTGTGAGAAGCATCCATGTTTTCACTGACATGGATGTAAACTGTAATTTTAGTTTATATAGTGTGTGTGTGTGTGTGTGTGTGTGTGTGTGTGTGTGTGTGTTTGTAACGTGACAGTACAATTTTAAAAACAAAACAAACAAACAAAAAAATTGATAAATTAAAATCTATAGAATAAAAATAAACTAAATAAAGGAGTAAAAAAACAGCAGGAAATAAGGTAAAAACCAATGATTAAAACTTAAAATGAAGATGATAATGCTACTCCACATTAAAAGCCAGAGTAAAAGGTCTGGGACACACAATGGGGCACATAAGTAAAAGTAAAGCAGTGGAGAACCTCAATGATCTGGCTAGAATATAAAATGAAAGAAAATCTCTGATGTATGGAGGAGCAAGGTCATTTAAGGGGCTGTGCACTTACCGCGTCTTTCACCGCCTGGAAAACATGAGGTCGAGTGCTGGGTGCTGCTCTTGTGCCTACTCTACCAACTTTCAAGGGCACGGAGGCAGGTTGCAGCTAAGGTTGCTAAGTGACCATAACCAGCACCATGTCATAGCCTACTTACCAGAAATCCTAAGAGCAGAGTTCTTCCAGGCGATGTTTGGTAAATGACAACAGATGACACAGAGTTGACGGCACCCGTTACCTCCTTCCAAGCCCTTGATTTACCTGTCTCTGACACACCACTACTAACAGAAGAAAATAAAACTTTTTCTCAACCCCACTTCACCTAAAATAATTTCAGTCTCAGCATTGGACAATTTTTCCTTTTTCTCTCTTTCTCTTTCTTTCTTTCTTTGCTCCAAGTTCTCAGGTTGAAAGGATGAACCTATCCATAGTAATTATCACCTCCATATATGGCGGTCACTGGCTATTCTTGGGAGGGATGTATGGTAATTGCTGACTAGTAGTACTACTAGTGAATTTACAATTGATTGGCAGTCATGAACATACACACGTGCCTATGATGAAGTTTTCCGTGGCATTCATGAATCTGGAGTTGGTTTTTAGTACCGAGTTCCTTTTACTGACTCGAGTTTGTATGAGTCACTCACTAAAGTGAATCAAGTTTTCAAGTCATTTGAGTCAGTCACCCAGAGTGAGCACACTACTCAGGTAAGGGAGGGGCTCTCCAGGCAGGGAGAGAGTGCGAGTGAGCTTTGTGCTGCCGGTGAGCTGGGAGTTTGAGCTACTGAGTGAGTGAGTGAGTGAATCATTCGTTTTCTGTAACCTCAGCCTGTGAAACAGCACAGCTCAGGGCAGGGAGGACACGGGGGAGAGAGAATGAATAATACACTTTCTGTCAAATTTAAAGATGATGGATGGTGACCTTTTGACCTTTCACCCCACCAACTACCCCACAATCATTGTTGAGATCCGCGGGATCCCCGGGAAGAGGAGGGAAAATGATGTACGATGATGAGAGAAACGTCATCTGCAGCACCATTGTGACGAGATTTCATCAATCGTGGCCAGCTCCCCAGAAGCGTGTCAGGCACATTGGACGCATTCAGATGCCTCCGGCCTCCGCTCTTATGCAGGAATGGAGTTTAGATGCCAGAGGTGCGTGGGGTTACAAGTTCAACTATAAAGCTAACGAAGTGTGTTTCTATCAGTTGGAGAAAGGGGAAACTTTTGGATCTCTTGTGGCCCAAGCAACACTCACCTCAATAGACTGGAGTGTGTTAAATATGGTGGGATTGACTGATCTTAGAGCGTCCGAGACAAGAGACACGAGAGAAGCAAATTCCTCGCACGGCCTGAAAGAAAGCCTGCCGGGTACAGAGAATAAGAAAATTGTGGCCAACACCGTGTGGGAGACAAAAAGCTCGACTTCAGGCAGATGGTTCTATCGAGCCAGCCGTCAGGTGTTGCTGAAAGACAAACACCCGGACGAATTTGTTTTGGAGTATTTCAGTTCTGAATGCGGCGTATTCCAGGCGTCATTACGCATTCCTCTCACAGACTGGTTGGAAATGATGGAGGAAAATGCGGAAAATATTAAGGAACTCTTTGCCAGCAGTCGGAGCTCTAGAGACATTATGCTTGTGAAAAAAACGCTGTTTTAGAAGACTCCTCATTTTTTTTAAAAAACCCCTCCCTCTCTCCCTCTCTCTCTCCCTCCCTCCGTACCAATACGTTTAAAAAAGCTACAACTGGGACGGACTAGTTAAAAAACGACCGACGGACTCTGAAAACATGTCTCTCCTGCCTTCATCAGCTCCTTCAACGCCAGAGGCCGGCCTTATCAGGCCTTCTTCAGCACCGCTGTCACTGAGGCGTTGGGCCTCTCCTTCTCCGCCGCTGCAGCCCTCCCAGGGCTTTCCTCCTAGTCCTCCTCCATCGACTCCAACAACGCCCGATTCACCCGACAGCAATGGTTCTTCTTCACGGCCTGCTCCTGCCGCCGCAGACGTGCGAACTGGACCTCCTTGTAAAGGAATGCATGATGAAACGGACTCGGAGCTGTCTGTGGCATTTCTGAATACGGTGAGAGCCGTAGTGAGTAAACTGCTGCTGTATCTTTTGGCCTGGTACAGAAAGGAAATCTGCAACGGGTGTCAAATCAACCATCCGAGTCAGTGTCAGCACGAATGTCTGGAAGAGACACCGGACTATTTTTACGAGGTACACCACTCCCAGCTGATGGAAAGACTTTGGACGGGTCGGTTTATCCCTACCATCCAACGAGCTCTTAACGCTCGCCGTCTCTGCGTGTCCGAGTACCGGGTCCGGGGCGCTTGTGATTTCCTGCTGCATGACTTTAAGACGATGAGACGCATCGAACACTCAATCGCCAAGATTTACAACATGATGACCGAAGGGGACGAGGAAAAGATTGAAATCGTAGACCAAGCTCTGTTTTGGCTTATAGAGTGAAAATGGGTCACTACTGGACTAAACTCATAACGCATATAGAGGAACACGCGGTCATTTGTCATTTAATCCGTGTTTTGGATCAGATTATTAAAAACAAAATGACTGTGAATCACGCGGGTTTGAAAAGGGACGTTAAAGTAACTCGATTGGAATGCATGTTGGATATACGTAGTTAGGTCCTAGTCTGTACATACACCCTGGGATGTGTTGGTACGGTCCACATTGCAACTTGTAAAAGATGGTTCGGTGGCCGATGCATTCTACAAAATCATTAAAGAGATGAATGCCTCAAACTTAAGCCATTTGGTTACTCTGTACGCTTTGTTTGCAGACGCAGTGTGTTGTCTCGTACCTGCGGACACCTTGACAGAATTGAGAAGCTTGCATTATTATATTCGCATTATCCACGGGACCTCTGCCATGAATTTGCTCTCGTCTGCTTTAGCCTAATGCTATGTTGTTGTTTGTAACCGTGTATAGCTCATATATCTTAAATGTTTTTGAATCACGTATACCTCGTATATTTAAATGTTTTGAAGCGTGTAAACCTCATATATCTTAAATGTTTGAAGCATGTATATCTTAAATGTTTGAATCATGTATACCTCGTATCTTAAATGTTTGAATCATATATCTTAAATGTTTGAAACATGTATATCTTAAATGTTTGAATCATGTATACCTCGTATCTTAAATGTTTGAATCATATATCTTAAATATTTGAAGCATGTATATCTTAAATGTTTGAATCATATATCTTAAATGTTTGAAGCATGTATATCTTAAATGTTTGAAGCATGTATATAGTTCATATATCTTAAATGTTTGAGTCATGTATACCTCGTATATCTTAAATGTTTGAATCATGTATATACCTCGTATAACTTAAATGTGTGAATCATGTATATCTCTTATAACTTTTAAAATAAATGTTTTGGTAAGCAAGCGGTTGTGTTCATTATTGATTCAAAATGTTGGAGAAACGTGTCATGAAAAAGGTTTACTACGACCCGTCTCACCCGGGTAGTTTAGGAGGAGTCGAATGATTCCGCAGGGCCGTACAAGATGAGACGGGGAAAAGAGTAAACCCTGACCGAGTCAGAGAATTTTTAGCTGAGCAAGACGCATACACTCTGCATAAACCTGCCAGAATACATTTTCCCAGAAATAGGGTTTTTGTACTGCGACCTCTGAACCAATTTCAAGCGGACCTCTGTGACATGCAAGCCTTGACCGAGCACAACGACAGTTTTAAATATCTGTTGATGGTCATCGATGTGTTTTCAAAGAAAGCATACGTGCGAGCGCTTAAAAACAAAACGGCGTCCCAAGTCGCTAGGGCGTTTGACTCTGTTTTAGACGACAGTCAGACCCCTGAAAAGTTACAAACGGATGCGGGTAAAGAATTCTTTAACAGGACTTTTAAGGCGCTGATGGATAAACGCGGTATTAAACATTTCGCCACGGCCAGTGATCTGAAGGCCTCGGTGATTGAGAGATTTAACCGTACGTTGAAAACTAGAATGTGGAGATATTTTACAGCCGAAAACATCCGCAGGTACGTAGACGTCCTGCAGGACTTGGTTAATAGCTATAATAACGGCTATCACACGAGTATAAAAATGATGCCTATGCAAGTGACGTCTGAGAACACCCTGCAAGTTTTTCAAAACCTGTACGGCTCGATCCCCCTGAGCTTCCTTGAAAAGTTAAAGATGAATTTTAAACAGGGAGATCTCATGAGAATATCTAAAGTGAGAGGCGTGTTTGATAAGAAATACGAGCAGAGTTATACCAACAAGGTGTTTACAGTGGCCAAGTGCGTACCCCGAGTACTCCCCATGTACAAACTGAAAGATTATGACGGAGAACCTATCCGGGGTACGTTTTACGAAGCGGAGCTGCAAAAAGTAAAGATACCGCGAGACAAGAGCTACGCGGTGAAAGAAATTTTGGACCGATGCGTCGTCAGCGGAGAAAAACAAGCGCTGGTACGCTGGAAAAACTGGCCCGAGAAATTCAACAGCTGGGTCAAGGTCGGCGAGCTGAAAAATCTATAAGAGCGCGCCGTACGTCAGATTCGTATTCATTTCATTTCATCATGTCTCAGATCTCAGGCGGCGAGGGGTTTTACGTTACCCTGCCCTCCAACGCCAGCGCACACATATTTAAAAATAATACTGGCTCCAGTTTCCACGTCGACTTGGCGCAACACATTGACTTGGAGGGCCCGTGGCAAGTGGCCTTGACAGAGATTTCGTACCCGCACACGTGGCATAACATTCCTCAAGACGCGGCCTACTTTGAGTGGAGAAAGAAACCTGCGACACCCGACAGGGAGACCGTGGTCAACTGTCGAAGGTTCAGAGGGGGATATTACGCCAACTTTGAGCAGCTCAGGGCCGAGCTAAACACACATCTTAGAGTCATCGACAGCGACATCTTTTTAGCGTTCAACAACATCCAAAAAAGATTTGAATTTCAAATCAGTATCCGTCCACGTCTTACATATTGGGCATGAAATCGGGAGAATGGTTCACGTTTGACGCCAGGTTGGCGCCCCACCCGGCCGATAAAAAAGCGGGGAATTACCACCTTTACTGCTACAGCGACATGGTAAGTCGTCAGCTCATAGGCGACGCCTACGCACCGCTCTTGAGGACCGTCCCTATACAAGGGACGTACGGAGACGTCATCACGCAGTGTTTTAATCCCGCCTCGTATCTACCGGTCATCAAGAAACACATTGAAAGAATCCACGTTGAGATTAAGACCGATCAAAATAGGCCGGTAAACTTTACCTTTGGCAAGACTATCGTGAAACTCCATTTCAGACCCGCAAAGACCTTGTTGAAACCATGACCCCTTACCACGATCCACGTCGTTTTGTGCGCTACTATGAAAACCAAGTGGGCGGAGCCCTCCCCGGTTTTTACGGCTCACCCGCCATGTACAGACGAGGGATAGGGTCTATATTTTCAAGATTATTTCGTTTCGTGTCCCCTATCGTGAAAAAAGCCATCGCTAAGCCTCATCTCAGGTCGGCCGCTAAAAACATAGCCTCGGAGGTCATAAGCCACGCCGTAGGTAAAATAACGGGTCGAAACTCTGATCAGACGTCTCAAGAAGGATCCGGGGGTATTATGGTTTTGGCCAGAAGAGCGAGAAAGAGACCTCCGGGGGAGCGCGTTTCACGAGGATCTAAAAAACGTCGACGCTCCGCCAAGGGCAAGTCAGTCGGCACGAGAGGCGCTAAGGGAAACAAGTCTACCAGGAGCCCCTCAGCAGTGGCGATAAGGTCTGGCGATATCTTTTAGGAAAAAAAACACAAAAAAAACAACATAAACAAACAACAAAACATGGCTCTTTTACATCACAAATTGGCCGAGTGCAGCATGGCGGAGCTGGATTTATTTTCAGCCCCCATGACGCAGCTGTCTATAGACGAAAAGCTCTACGCAGAGATTTTGCCTTTAGCCATTACAGACTCGGGGCCTATAGAGTTTTTCATTCCCAGAGACGCCGAAAAATATTTGGATTTGAACGACACCTTGCTACACCTGCGACTGAAAATTACCAAAGCGGACGGTACGAACCTGGATAATGACGCGCCCGTAGGCCTCGTGAATTATCCACTGAATACCATTTTCAGTCAGTGCGACATTATTCTCGGCGATAGATTGATATCGCAATCCAGCGCCACTCACCCGTACAGAGCCATGATCGAAACCCTCCTCAACTTTTCAGAAGATTCTCTAAAAAGTCAGTTTACCACCGGGTTATTTTACAAAGATACGGCAGGCTCAATGGATTCTGTGGTGACAAATAACGGACCTAACAAAGGTCTGGTGAAGAGAGCTAGGTTCACCGCTAATTCCCGCGAGCTTCACCTGCTGGGCTCTCTCCACGCCGACATACTTTTCTGCGAGAGGCTTCTCTTGAACTCTGTGGATCTGAGAATTAAACTGACCCGCGCTAGCGACGCCTTCTGTCTCATGCAAGCCACTAACGCTAATTTTAAATTAAAAATATCGGGCGCTTCTTTGTTTGACAAGAAAACGACCGTTTCCCCCTGTTGAGGGGTAACGCGCTCTATCCTTTGTCCCGCGTCAACGTGAAAACTTACTCCATCCCGGAAAATACTCGAGTATGTAATCAAGAAAATCTCTTTTTGGGCACGATGCCAAAATATGTAGTGTTGGCTATGGTGACCCACGAAGCCTTTACGGGAAAAAGTGACCTGTCGCCCTTCAACTTTGCTCACAACGATGTGGAATACTTGGCCCTCTGTCAGGACGGCAGACAGGTGCCCGCCAAAGCTTTCCAGCCTCAATTCGACCAAGGCCAGTCGGTCAGAGAGTTTTACAACATGTATACGGCCACGGGAAGACACCTGAAAGATTTGCCGCTGGGCATCGACAGGGAGGATTTTAACCAGGGTTACTCGTTGTTTGTGTTTAATCTCAACGCGGCTGAAGACGCAGACACCTTGTCCCCGGTCTCCAACGGGAGACTTGAGGTTGGAAATGAGATTCAGAGTTCCCCTGCCGCATACAACCACTCTGATTGTGTACGCGTGTTATGAGAGTATTTTGGAGATCAACTCCAAACGTCAAGTGCTGGTGGATTATTATTGAGAAAAGAAAGAAAGAAAGAATATGAATAACCACCAACTGGAAAGTGTCATGCAACATTTACTGGGAGATGCGTTTTGCAGCGTGTGGGCTTCGGACCAACTACCGGCACTGACGCGCTCATTCAGACGTCCCGCCTACATGATCATCAACACTCATCCTAGTCATCAGCCTGGAGAACACTGGCTAATGCTCACTCTGGACCAAGACAGGAGCACCACTTTTTTCAGCTCGTTCGGACTGCCGCCCGACTTTGTCTATTACCCGAAAACCGTGTTACAATTTTTAAAAAGCCGTTGTAAGAAAAAATTACTGTACCAGAAAAGACAACTTCAAGACATCGTGTCGACCGCCTGCGGACAGCATTGTGTTTATTATTTATGTCATAGGGCCTGCGGGCTACCTTTTGAGAGCGTGCTATCTCTGTATCACGACGACGTCGTAAAAAATGATGAAATGGTATCAAAGTTTGTGAAAAAATATCAACGTTGTACAAGGATTCAACGAGCAGATTCTTTTTACCACACCGCCTGTTCTCTAGAAATGTTCAAAGACTGTTACAACTTGTTTAAGAATTAAAAGAAAAGACAAGATAAACGTCAATGTTGTTGTTGTTGTTGTTGTTATTGTACTACTCTTTTATTAAAGTAATTATCATGCCGTATAATTAATCCAACGAGCGGCCGTTTTCCACTTTTTTCTTTCACTCCTTTTTACCGGCGTAACCCATTCCTCCTCCTCCTCCTCCTCCTCCTCCTCCTCCTCCGCAAACGGAATTAAATCTTGTTTTTTCCGCTTTCCTTTCTTCTTCTCGACCGGCGCTACGGCCCCCTCTTCTCCTTCTTCCTCTTCTTCTTCTTCTTCTGCTCGCTCTCCTTCACGCCACCCTCCAACGGTTTTGAGTCGATGATACTGAGCGCGAGCGCGAGGATTGGTCACCGAGCTTAGCGGTATGTTGAGCTCCGTCAGGGTATTCAAAAACCCCGTCCATCCCTTGGGCGTTGGAGATTTCTTTTTATAAGAGACTGATAGGTTTTTAAACAAGTCAATCATATGTGAACCTCTCACAATCTTTCCCTCGTGAATAAACTCGCTTTTGGGAGTCCACCTGTCCTGGCTCTTGACTAATTTCTTCATAATATACTCGGCATTTTTGTGGTCGCGCTGAGGAAGATTTTGCAGTACCTCGCGAGTCGTCTCATCCAGTCCTGCCTCTTTCTCGTCCTTTTCTTCATTTTCATCCAGTTTTTCTTCCGGCTCGTCAGAGTCACGAGGTAGGCCTCTCGCCGTCTTTAGGTAAAGTCAACATTCCTCCTCCCCTTGTTTGACCAGAGTGAGGTATCTTTGTAACAGAGCGTTATATTTTTTAATTTTTTCATAAGGATTAAGCCCCCGTTCGTTTAATATATCCCTCATTTTTGCATCTAAATCATTTTCAGCCGTACGTCTCATGGCCTGAGATTCACCGTCGTAGTTGTTGTTGTTGTTTTTGTTGTTGCCCAAAGTCTGACTCATACGGCTCAGCTGTTGAGGCGTGACCAGAAACATCTTTTGAGACTTTTTTTTTTTTCTTTTTCTTTCTGATTAGCGCCTATTAATTAGTCCTCCTAGAAGCTGTCCAAAGATGGGCACAACCGCCGAAAGCAGAGGCAATAGAAACCCTCCGGACTGCGTCATCAGACAACGGCCCTGATTAACCCAAAGTAGTTTTGCGGCTCTTTGAAATCTCGGTAAACTATTTCGGGGTGTCCTAGAGGATAGGGAAAGGCGCAGTTAACGTAGGGATACAAGGATGTCACGTCCACGTAGTGTACGGTTTCGTTCGCCGCCGCCGTGTACCTCAGCCTCATGGCGCTTGTCCTACCGCCGTACAAAGCGCCGCGGGGTGACAAAGGTCGGGGGGTTTTGGCACGCTTGAGAAAGTCTCTCAGAGGCGGATGGGATTTTTTCAACTCGAGCCAATCGTGCTTTCTCATCACGTTCACCTTGAGACCGTGGACGGACTCTAACGTCTGTATTCGCGCCACGGTAGAGGCGTGCAACTCGTCAAACGGTCTGCCCGTCAGAGGGCAGGTGTCGTGGGGCTGAAAGCAGGACGGACAACCGTGATAAAAACAACCCAGAAACTCCCAAGCCGTTTTCACGCCTCGGACCTCAGCGTAACTGTCTACAAAGTAGCGACCGATCTGTTTTTCACCCGCGTTCAACGCGTGCTGAATAAAGACACCCTCGGTATGCGCCACCCACTCTAACCACTGAACGCCGGCGTTTGAGTAGGTTTTGCGACGTCTTCGATAGTCGTCGGGAGAAGGAATGGCCAGGGTGTCAGGACGTAGGAAATTTGTGCGAAACACTTTTATGCAGGCTGAAGCGATGGTGGCGCAACTGAAAGGGTCCACGCCCGTTTCGTCGATGTAACCTTTTCTCAAAATGTCGCAGGCTCGCGCGAGAATATCCACGTGATTTGGCAGTAGTGGACGGCTTCTTTCTCAAAATTGAACGTGCCGTGACGCACCATCTCGTACCACGCTTCAAATTCTCTCTTGCCCTCTCTGCTCATTTGTTTGACGCCGTAGGCCTCTGGCTCGGGGTAGGGGCCTACGTACTTTAAATGATTCTCGGAGCTAAATCGATGGGGAAAAAAACCCTTGTTTTTATCGGGAAAACCTAGGGCTTTGGGCAGAGCCGACAGACGGCACGTCAAGAAACTGTCTGTCAAGAGACTGTCGATGTATCTGTGTTCGTAATCAGGGTCGGTGAAATGTATGACTTTGCTTCCCTGCATTACGAGCGCCTCAGGCTTCAGGTTCAGAGACAGCATGGCGTTGAGCACAATGTATCCGTCAAATCCTCTAGCGTTGTGAGCGATAAAGATGGATTTTCTGTACACGGGTCGTCTGAAATGCAAAATAAACTGTTTGGCGCAATCTACGCCCTGAGCATTCCACCTTTTGCCGTCGAGGGTTTTCGTACACACCAGAAAAGGGACGTGCGCTGCCGACGAGGCTACGTACGTCTCGAAATCGTAGAAAATCAATTTCTCTGTATGTTTTGTCACGACGGGTAAACGCTGTATGTAACACAGGTGCTCCTCGCTCTCGTCTTTTTCTATGGTTACGCCGCAGATTTTACATTTGACTTTTGGACACGCGTGTTGTTTACCGTTACCGTTCATAGCGATGTAGTATAGCATGTTGCATTTTTTGCATCTTTTAATCAGCTCGCAATTACTGACGTATTTTTCAGCCACGGGCCTCTTTACGGGCTCTTTGTGTTTGGCTAAACACGACGCGGAACGGCATGTTCTGTTACAGTTGACGCAAACTACGGGTCGGAGCTCTCGCTCGCTACAGGAGGGGTCCGAGCAAACGGAGCAATGACCCTCACAGTAGTGACACGCGACGGAGGTGTACCCCGCTTAGCAATACTCGCACACGTATGGCGAGCCTAGGAAGGATTTCAGGCTCGTTATGCCGTAGTAGTGTTTTTCAAACAGAAACATAAACACCGTCTTTTGTCTTCTCGGTGAATTGGTCGCAAATTTAGAGAGCGTTCGAGCGTTGTCGGTTCTGTAGAACACTACAATTTTGCAGTTTGAGACTTTTTCAAATTTCGCTATATCGCCAAACGTTACCGCGGTCTGATCGTTCAAACCCGCCTTACTTTGAAAGTCTCTGCCGAGCGCAAACGCTTCGCTATCGACGATATCGGGGTAAAGCAGGTGAGCCAAATTAATCGCAAAACAAAGTTGGTTGTCATGGCCGTTGATTACGACGCGGAGAGACCGTCGCTTTTTTTTTTAATAATCTCGCCATCTAAGGTATTAGACAATAGTCTTCGACCGCCGCCTCGGGAGTTTTTGACGAGTTGGACGGTGAATACCAAATTACCATCGGTTTTAACGGCCGTGTTAGATTGCACAATGCGGTCTAGGAAAGACTGTAAGTGAGTTAAATCAAACTCCTCTCCGCTCACGATGCAGGACGCGCCTTGAGGCAGAGTATCGCCTCTCAACTCGAGCTGCACCGCATCTTGTCGTTCGACTCGTGAAATGACGTTCGTCACCGCTTCCGCTATCTCTGTAAACACCCTGACGTAAAATTCACCAAAATCAGCCATACCTCGATGTAGTTCGGTAATGTTGATGTTGAGCAGATGGCTGGATTCAACGTTGTTAAATCTAGGTCGTGTCACCACCCTCGACGAGGGTGAATTTTGAGACGAGTTTTCTCACTGCGATGTGTGTTGATGTTCTAAATTTTCCGAACGAACGTCCTCTACGTTACCCCATCGCTGTTGAGTTTGACGGTCGGACCTTGCGAGTTGGACATTTTCTGAACGATTTACAGTGTTGTCTATGGTGTTAAAGACACTCGTTTGATTTTGGGCACTTTGATTATTATCAAGTCGGGTCTAGGTTTGCAAATGCGTGTCGTTTGAGGTCGAGGGATTGGCGGGTATTTGATTTAACAAATCTTGACATTGGCTTATCGTATTTAAAACAGCTTGCGTATGATTAAGTTCGGCGATAGCAACATCAATATCTGAGAACAGGTCAGGGATAAAAGAAATGACGGGCTTTGTTCTCCGATTAAAGAGTCGTACCGCGTGGGTACGCTGTTTGAAGAGGACGAGGGTATTTGATTTAGCGAGTCTTGACATTGATTTATGGTGTTTAAAATTCTTTGAGAATGATCAAGATCTGCGATAGCCATATTGATGTCTGTGAGTGGGTCGGTGATTTCTCCATCTTGTTGTGCCTCGCATAAAGACTGAGCGGGTTCTCGAGTTTCATTTAATACATTCTGGTTTAATTCTTGTATCATCACATCAAGTATTGAGGGACAGCGGTTGCTTTCATCCATGGTTACAGAAAATAAAAAACAAAATTTTAAAAACCAAACAACAACAACAACAACAACAACAACCCAAACTTACCCTCAAACACCAAGGCCTAGCACAAAGAGGATCTCGCTCATGGCCCTCAGCATAGTACCGACGAGAAGATGTATTTACTTCTTTCTCCCTCTGACAAGGTTGCGCGTACATTTTCTGGGTCTTTTTGCTGAAAAAAAAAATAGAGAGAGGATTATTCATTATTTTATTCATATTGTATGCTAAATTAAATAACAAGTAATAAATATGAAATATACGTTTGTTGGTTAGATATATATCCCATATCTATATCACTTTCTTGTTCCTCAAATAAAGATTGAGCGAGTTCCTGAGTTTCATTTAATACATTCTGGTTTAATTCATGCATCATCAAGTATTGAGGGACGGTGGTTGCTTTCATCCGTGGTTACAGAAAACAAAACTAAAACTAAAAATAAAAAAACAAAACTTATGCTCAAACACCAAGGCCCATCACAAAGAGGATATCGCTCATGGTCCTTAGCGTAGTACCGACGAGAAGATGTATTTCTTGTCTCTCCCTCTGACAGGTCGCACATTTGAAACTATGCGTACATTTTCTGGGTCTTTTTGCTGAAATTAGAGAGAGAGAGAGAGAAGATAAGATACACCTTTATTGATCCCATAATTGAGAAATTCCGGTGTTACAGCGGTCAAGGGGAAAGAGTCGGATTAAAGATTTCAAAATTTAAACCTGAAAAACTAGGCATGCCAAATAAGTACAAAATACAAGAAACGGCGATAAATAACAATTATAATAATAATAATGAGAAGCCGTGAATGAAAATGAGCTGTGGATAAAAGGGAGCGCATCTAGTGCAAAGTCATTTTTCATCAGTCATCATTTTAAAAGTCATTATTTTATTCAAATTGTATTCTTAATTAAATAAAACAAGTAATAAATATGAAATATACGTTTGTTGGTTAGGGGGGAACGTTTATGAGCTGACGCATGTTTCACATCGGACCTATATCACATATGCAATGTACGTTTGTTGGATGGGGGGAACGTTTATGTGCCGACGCATGTTTCACGTCGGACATGTATCGATAATGGTCCAACTTCATGTTTGTAGCATTGCAGCATGAAGCCGACACAGATCCTGTGTTTTTACTTTTTTTAAAAAAAGAAAATAAAAGGTTTTTTTGACTCACCGGTTTTACGACCGTTGCGAGAAACACTCGGTCGACCGTCGCTGTCGCTGCTGCTGCTGCTGCTGGGCATCCGCCACCTCTTTCTCCCGGGTGCAGAAGAATGTAGCGTTTGTACAGGAGGATGTGTACCGTCCTTCGCATGCTCCGAAGCGGTCTGAGACGATGGTTGGACTGGGTCAGCTCTTTTAACCACGTTGGCTGTTGAGGGAATCGGCGCCAGAGCAGAGTACTTAGTTTCTTCGGCCTCTGCTTGACGAATGATTTCGCTCAACTCTTCCAGATCATCAACCGTGACTGTAAAACAAACAAAAACAACGGAATATATTGTGTATTAGATGCGTAAATGTGTATGAGATCAACGAGAACAAGACTTACAGTCGGACAGGTTGTTATACTCTGGGCTCATGAGATAACCTTCGTCCGTTAAATTGATGATGTCTGTAAATAGAAAATAATAATAAATTAACGGGTCGCTGTGAAACTTAAAGGACAAGAGAATGGTTTTAAAAAGATGGTAAAAGTTTTCTTACCAAAGTCCATGATAGGTCTCGGTGTTCCTGTAAGTGCGCTCTTTGGTGTGAGTAACTAACAAACGGTGGAAAAAGCTGTATTTAAAGAAAACCGTATGAATGGTAACTTATGCTTTAGTGATTGTAGTAGGCCTATGTGCTTAAAAGCTCACTCCATAATGGTCACCCCATATGCTAAGGTGATTTGGAGAAACTGATGCAAAGTGAATTTGTGTGTGTGTGCGTGCGTGCGTGTGTGCATGCATGTGTGGAGGTGATTTGTTGGGTGAGAATCGCTTGCACTCTTTTCACACTTTGTACTTTTAGTTAGAACTCATCTTTTCACCCCTGTAACTAATATAATTAACGTATTTTTTCATGTCACAAACAAAAAGAGTTTAAATAAACTGAATATTTAATTGCTGTGTGTGTGTGTGTGTGTGTGTGTTTGAGAGAAAGAGAAAGGGAAACAAGAAGATGGTGAGGATTTATTTTAACTACATCACCGTATCGTGATGTTGTGAATCATGTCTGGCACATCCAAGCTCCCACAACATTCACCCCGGTGTGTTATTGGGAAAATTCTTCATTCACAAATGCAGATATTTTAAGACTCATTGGAGGAATGAGCTAAAACTCTCAAGTCCCTCAGTCTTGTTAAAGAAAGGAAAGCCCTTACATTATTTTCTTTACTAGAAACATTTAAGTTAATATGAGTGTGATTTATTTTTTATTTCATTGTATCTATCTTTCAATAAAAAAACCCCCCATTCACGATTAAGAAGAGATTAAGAAGATTAGATTCATTGATTCAAAGAAAAACATGATACGGATAAAAGTGCTCCCTAGCTTAAGGTTAAGAACACATATTGACGGATCTCAACAATGATTGGTGTTTGGCTGAGATCTAATAGCAATAGCAATAGCGGTGGGCGGGAGTGGGTGAAAGGTCACCATCCATCATCTTTAAATTTGACAGAAAGAGTATTATTCATTCTCTGGGGAGTTGAGTTGAAATAAAGACCAGGGGCCTCATTTATAAAACCTGGCGTAGGATCCATACTAAAAGTTTACCTACGTTGAAAAGCTGAAAAGTGCGTAAGCAAAAAAAAAGTCGGATTTATAAAACCATGCCTACGCACACCTGCAAGCACTTTCCCTTTATAAATCACAGTCCAACCGGAAAGTTGCGCAGCAGGATTTGATTCATGTCCCTCCCTCTCCACACCCACAATTCACCATGTATGGTCATGCAAATTACCTCATGAATGTGTTTTGCATATAAATAGGCATGATGGATCCACGGCATTTCACGCTGAATCATGGCAGCAACCAGAAGAAAGAGGAACTTTTCTGAGACAGAGATCGAGGTGCTTGTGGATGAGGTGTCAGCGAGACGGGAAACTTTATTCGGCGGCCATTCAAGTGGCATTACCAACAAACGAAAAGCCACTGAATGGCACGCTGTGGCCACGGCAGTAAGCGCGGCTGGCACAGAGCGCAGTGTCGCCGAAATAAAAAAGAAGTGGTCGGATTTAAAGGTGGAGGCAAAAAAAAAAGTGGCTTTGCACTGCCGGAGCGTGGCGGCTACAGGTGGGTCCAGAAAACACATGAAACATGCACATGTGGTGAAAGTTCTGAAGCAGCATTGTAAAAACACAAAAAGGATTTAGGCACATTTATCTTTAAACAAAATCTGATAAATGCATGTGGAATTTGTTCTCTTGCACATGTAGTCTACATTTGTAAACTAGGCAATAAAAAAATCGGAATCTGCTAAATCAAAATATTCAAAGTGAAAACTGTTGGTCACATTTCAGATTAAATGTTGTGAATAAGTCCTAAATATAGCTACATCGAAATGTTAAATCTAACGGCACCCAATAGCTGCAATGTGGTTTTATGAATGAAAAATGTAACACTACTTAATCATGCTTGCAAGGTTCATTTTCTGTGATGTTGCCGCCACCCCTTTGTGACTCTTGACTGAGCAGAAAAAGTATTTTTACACAGGTGGCGGCCGTACCATGGAAGAACCTACACCACTTCACACCAAAGTGGCTTCCATTCTCGGACCAGCCAGCATGTCTGGTGTTGTGTCAGAGAGGGAGGGGGACACAGATTTTGCTCAAGAGGAGAGTGGTAGGTTACAATTTCATATGTTTATTCAATCAAATGTTTGTACAGACATGTGGCAATAAATGTGACTTGTGTCCTCAGTCACGTTACAGGTGGTAGCAGTGGGCGAGGAGGAGGAGGAACAGGTGGTGGAGGAGATTCCCAGCACGTCTGGCACGGACCCGTCTGTACCCAGCGCGCCCAGCGGATCCAGAGTGCGCGGAGGTGGCCGGGTTCTCACCGATCGCGTCCTGGAAACACAGCGGGAAACCATCAGTGCCATCCGTGAAGTCAGGGATGAACTAACACAAATACGCATGGTCATGCAGAATATGTGTGAACTGATTTCATCTGCAACTGACGCAATAAAACAGTTACAAAAGTGAAGCGCACTTGCCTTTTTACACACGCCGCATCACTTCCTCACGTAGCTTTGCTCCATGCTGATGTTCCTCATGTCGGGGAGGTGGCTGTGGGTCGGGGTCTACGTGTTGCGGGGGGGGGAGGTCAGGTGGGAGAGGGATTGCATCCCTCAGTGCCAAATTGTGCAGTACTCCACACCCTCTTATAATTTTGCACACTTTTCTGGGGTGGTAGAGCAGCCTGCCACCTGAGGCATCTAAGCACCTCCATCTATTTTTAGCAGGCCGATGGCGCGCTCCACAACGCAGAACGTGCACGGCCATGCGCTATGTTGAAGCGCCGTTCCTCCGCACTCTGCGGGTTTGGAAATGGTGTGAGGAGCCACCGCCTCAGTGGGTAGCCGCTGTCACCTGCAAGGTATAACCAGAGTAATTAAGAAGCAGACTCGAATTACAAAACATTCCACGAGCGCCACTCAGTGACAGTGGCAGCAACAGAATGGGCCAAATAGAGAAAAGAATTTACCCAACAGAACAAGTACAGTTGCATTATGTGAGAATGTAATACTTACCGAGGAGCCAACCATCACGACCAGCACCTGCCTGCAGTCTGTTCCCTACACTGCTGTGTGCCAAAATGAATGAATCATGTGTTGAACCAGGCCACCGTGCCACTAAATTTGTCAACACCATTGAGGGGTCACAAATTATTTGTACATTTATGGTGTGCACATTTTTTCGGTTCACATATACAAATTCGTTCTCGCTGGGGGCTCTTATAGCAATGTGGGTGCAGTCAATTGCGCCGATTACATTAGAAACCGGACATTGCTGCAAATTGCCTTTTGCTGTTGGCCTGTTCAACAACAGTGTAGGAAAACCTGATGTAGCGACTGGTCATTTGGATTATCCCATCCAAAACAGCTGGCAGTGCAGCACTGAGGGATGGCTGTGATATCCCAGACCTATTCGCACAGGATTTATTATTAATTTCTATTTCCTGAATAGAACAGAAATCTATAAATTGAATTTATATCAATAGACAATAAAAGAAATAGGCATACCTGTCGGATAATTCCCTCTGGAACAAGCCCGTTGCTAGGAAACCCAACGCTGTCAGCACTTTAATGTGTGCCGGTATGGCGCGGTTCCGGTGGGTTGGTCGCTCTAAAATTGGACTCAATTCAGCAATCAGATCCAAGAGCAAGGCTCTAGGTAGTCTGAAACGGCTTATTAGCCAGTCATCATCATGAGCCAGGAAATCTTCCCGATCTCGGAATACCCTCTCCAGTCGGATCCGTCCATTGGCATGGTCTTCGAGAAGTGCAAGTGCATCCATTGTGCCTTATTGCGCACGGCTGCCACTGAATGGCTATTTATATGCGCTCTTTCCATTAACCAATCGTTCTCACCTTGTCACAATTGTCTCCAAAATGTGCTTAAGCAAGGTCTGTAGTTTGCTTAAAGTTACGCACATTCCTACGCTAGTCTTTTTTTTATAAATCCCAATTCTTGCGTAAGAAGTTGCGTACGCACTTCCAAGCCCGGTTTTGTGCGTAAGCAAGCTTTATAAATGAGGCCCCAGAGCTGTTGCTTCTCCCACTGGGCTAATACAGATTAACTTATTAACTTGATATATTTACACAAATGCAGTTAACAATTGCACAATAGTCACATGTTGTCTGGCTTGTGACATTCTCCACTCTGTTACAAGTAGGCTGCAAACACAGCACCCTCAGGCCCTCCTTCTGATCTCTGGGGACTTCAACCACACCTGTCTATCCACCACCCTGCCTACTTTCATCCAGTATGTTTCCTGCCACACCAGAGATTTATTTTATGCCAGCATACCACTCATCCCCCCTGCCCCCCTGGAAAGAGCTGATCACAACCTGGTTCATCTTTTGCGTGTCTACAGACTTCTGGTGCAGAGGGAACCAGCAACCTGAAAGACTGCTTCGAGACCACTGTGTGGGAGGTACTCAGTGATTTCCATGGGGAGGACATTGACAGTATGACATCATGCATTACGGATTATATTAAATTCTGTGTGGAAAGCACCGTACCCACCAGGACTGTACGCTTCTTTTCCAACACCAAACCCTGGATTACTCCAGAGTTAAAAGCTCTCCTGAAGGAGAAACAGAGAGCTGAAGGCCATGCAGAAGGAGCTACGGAGAAACATCAGGTGGGGAAAGGAAGGATATAAAAAGAAGATGGAGGACCAGCTGCAGCAGGGTGACGTCAGCGGAGTCTGGAGAGGTCTGAAAACCATCTCAGGTCACAAACAACCGGACTCCCAGGCCAGAGGTGACCAGAAGTGGGTGAATGATCTGAATCTGTTCTTCAATAGATTTGATCAGTCTGCCCCTCCCCTGGCCCAGACATCACGGCTGCAACCCCCCTCACCCTCACCTTCACCTTCCCCCCCACCTACACTCCTGGCACAGTGCTTCAACACCTCCCCCACCCCCGCTCCCCCGGTCATCTCACCACCCCCCACCTCATCACCTCCACCCCCAAGCACACAGCCCCCCTGCTCCAGCTTGTTCTTCACTACATGTCAGGTGAGAGATCAGCTGAGGAAGATAAAGACGAGGAAGGCTGCGGGTCCAGACGGCATCAGCTCCAGGCTCCTGAAGTCCTGCGCAGACCAACTGTGCGGGATAGTTGAAACCATCTTCAACTTGAGCCTGAGGCTGGGGAGAGTACCACAGCTGTGGAAGACATCCTGCGTGGTACCTGTGCCCAAGACTCCGCACCCCAAGGACTTCAGCAGCTTCAGACCAGTGGCATTAACATCACACCTCATGAAGATTCTGGAGCACCTCCTGTCTCGTTTCCGCCCCGCAGTAGGCCCTTCAATGGACCCACTGCAGTTTGCCTACCAGCCTGGCACTGGGGTGGACGACGCCGTCATCTTCCTCCTGAATTGAGCTCTTTCTCACCCGGAGAAGCCCGGAAGCTTTGTGAAAAAAAGTACTGGATGTTCTAAAAACTGTATGCTAAACCAGTCACCAAAGCACAGCTACAGGCTAGTTTTTTTAACTGCAAACAATGTACTGATGAGAATGTCAGTGCTTTTGTATTAAGACTGCGAGAACTCTTTTTCAGTTGGCAGGAGCAGGACGAAGGTAGAATTGGAGAGGAGGGGGATGATCTTTTGATTGATCAGTTGATGGTTGGGTTGAAAGCTGGACCCATAAAACAGGAACTGAGCCGACAGATAAGGCGAAATGATCCTATGACCTTTACAGACATGTGTAAAGAAGCTCGCGCCCTGGAACAAGAGCTGCAAGATGGGGAAGACACAATCTTGTCCCAAAGAGTCTCTGCCACAGCCTCGCAGAACACAACTACACTGAATATGAAACCATTAAAGGACCAGATACAAGCTGAGCAGCAAAACAAGGACTGATGGGGGAAATGAGAAAAGAGATCATGGAACAGATGAAAGCCCTGTCTGCCAACCTACTAGAAGAGATCAGGACACAGCTTTCAACCAGAGAAGTGCCTTCAACTCACCCATGGACCACAGCACCGCTGTACCAAGAGCCCTTCAGGCCAGACGACAGCTAGCAGGCACCATGACACCAGTCTACCAGTGGGACGCGCAGGGCAGACCCATCTGTCTGAGCTGTGGTGTAGCTGGGCACTTTCAGCGCCGGTGTCCCCGTAGACCAGCGAGGCCGCAGGATTTTTAATCTCCCCTACAACTGTGTGCCAAGCAGTGGGGGCAGTTAACCACGATAAGGAGCCCACATCACAGTCCACGTCTGCCTTGGTAGGTGAGTGCCCTGATGTTGTTGTGAAAATAAATGGATGCCCTATTCCTTTTATTCTTGATACAGGGTCACAGGTCACACTGCTGAGCCAAAGTTTGTTCAGAAGGCAACTGGAAGGAACTGGAGTGACCAATGCTGGCGACACCCCCTGGCTGACCCTACGAGCTGCTAACGGTTTGGAGATCTCCTACGTGGGCTATGCTCTGGTTGACTGTATGGAAGGAAGTGTCCATGTTCCTGGGAAAGGTGTAATAATTGTCAATGATGAATGCTTGGGCCCAGACAAGGGCATACTTGGAATGAACATTATTAAACCTGTATGGTCTGCTCTCACTCAGGGGAATCACCCAGGGTTGTCGGCTTTCAAAACTACCATGCCTCCTGCAGCAGGACAGATCTGGGATCGAGCGTTTGCAGAGTGTCAGCGAGTCACCACCAGAGGGCCTCTTCCACCTTACCAGTGCGTGGCCAAATTACCACGACAGCAACCAGTCATTGTTTCACCCCATTCAGAGATGATCCTCTGGACACAGGTGTCTGAAGGTGCAGCTAACCCCTCTTGTGAAGTGCTGATAGAGCCTCTCCCTGACAGTGACACTGAATGGCGGATGGGCCAAACCTTAGCCACCCTGAGTGGAGGACGAGTACCCTGCAGGATCTGCAACCCCAACCCCTACCCAGTGGAAGTCCCACAGCGCCAACCATTAGCTCAGGTGACAGAGGTTGCCACAGCCGATGTACAAGGAGAACGAGAGCTGGTTCTCAACAGCGTGGCACCAGATGTGGTAGAGGTAGCAGTAAGGCGGGTAGGAGTCACCAAAGGAGCCGACGACACTGAGTCCCATCCTGTGATGTCCTTAAGAGGAGACGGCCTGACCCTAGCACCCCTGCTCCCAGGTAGTGGGTGCTCATCCGCAACTTCCGCAGAAGTGCCAAAGGAAAGTTGGCTCTGAGATGGACCCCAGAACCATTTGCCGTGGTGACTCTGTTACAGGAGGGCCACCCAGTTTACGTCCTTCGGCCAGAGGGTAAGGCAGCACCCACACGTACAGTACACCGAAATAACCTCCGAGCTTGCCCTTTAAATGTGTTTCAAGACAGTCAGGAGTCAACCGGAGAACCAGAAGCTCCAGTAGTGGACTAGTCCAAACAGTTACCCCCTCCCACTTGGTGGCTCCCTGGTCTGATCATGAACTCTATCCAGCCACTGGCAACACAGCCAACATATCCAGGTCAGGCTGAACCACCTGACCCTCCAGCAGGACTGGCAGCCCCCAGTAGAGAGCCTGAGCAACCTGACATGCGTCGCTCACGGTGAGGTAATTGTGGGGTACCCCCAACCAGGTATTGTAAGCAGTTGGTCGGGATGACTACTGTTAAAGGGGGGGGGGATGTCACAGTGAGACCCATCAGTTATTTTTTCACTTGATCTTGATTTGTTTTTACATACTGTGTGGTTATATGTGTATATATTTACATTTCATCTTTATTTTATGATTGCATGTTTTGTTATTGAATGGATTGTGTTTTTATTGTGTTTTATTGGTTTTGACATCCATTGGACTGGATCAAAGTGAACTGATGAGAAACACCTGGAAAGACTAATTGAGTGACACATCCCACAGAGCACGATTGGTGCAGAGAACAAGTGCTGGTCTTTAAATTGATTGTGGACAGGTGAGCAGCAGGCACGACAGAGAGGAAACACAAGGAAGAGTAGCAGACACCACTTGGGATGGAGGTCGGCATCAAAGAAAGCTGGTTGGTGGCAGGTGGACACAGAGGCCATGACGAGAGACCAGTTAAAGGACAAGCCAGAGCTGGAAAAGACTTGGTTCAATGCCTACAAAACAACAAGTAAAGGAATGTGAACCAAGAATATACCTACCATGGTATGCATGTGATCTGCTACTTCCTGGTGTCACCCGTTGAGTGCATTCTCTCTTTCCCCTACAGCAGCTGCTTGAGAAGGAGCCAGTGCGGATCTGCAGGGCTGGAACAACGAGCCAACAGACGCAGGACCCCCTTTCCCCTTCTTAAATATAAGTAGCTCATCTTTTAGATTTGTTTTACTTGGACTGCCTCTTGAACCTTGGACTGTTTCACCCTTTTTAATTGTGGACTGTACACCCTTTTTTTTTTTTTTTTAGCATTTTTATTGTGTTATTTTGGGCAAATTTTACTCTGGTGTTTTAATAGTTTTAATAAATTATTTAAACCACACTTAGCACTTTGTCGTTCTTAACAGTGGAAACAAACTCTTATTGCTGGTATCCAAAAGAACCTCACACCTTGGTGTGACAAGAATCATGTTCTTTGATTTCTCCAGCGCTTTCAACACCATACAGCCTGCACTTCTGAGGGACAAACTGGAGCACATAGGGGTGGCTAATCACCTCACATCCTGGATCCTGGACTACCTCACGGACCGGCCACAGTATGTCAGGACCCAGGATTGTGTATCGGACTTGGTTGTCTGCAGTACGGGGGCCCCGCAGGGGACGGTGCTGGCACCGTTCCTCTTCACCCTCTACACTACAGACTTTTCACACGACACCCCCACCTGTCATCTGCAGAAGTTCTCTGACGACTCTGCCATCATTGGCCTCATCACAGATGGGGACGACAGGGAGTACAGAGAACTGAACCAGGATTTTGTGGACTGGTGCCTGAGGAACCACATTCAGATCAACGCGGGGAAAACCAAAGAGCTGGTGGTGGATTTCCGCAGGTGCAGATTCCTCGCCCCAACACCGGTGAACATCCAGGGAAAGGACATTGAGATGGTGACATCTTATAAGTACCTGGGTGTTCATCTTAACAATAAACTGGACTGGACTGATCACACAACAGCACTATACAGAAAAGGCCAAAGCAGACTCTAGCTGCTGAGGCGGCTCAGGTCTTTTGGAGTGCAGGGGGCGCTCCTGAAGACCTTCTTTGACACTGTGGTGGCATCAGCCATCTTTTACGGAGTGGTCTGCTGTGGCAGCAGTGTCTCGGCTGCAGATAGGAAGAGACTGGTGTTGGGATTCACAGGACCACAGATGATTTATCATTTGGTAAAATCATCACTGCACATTTAAAGGCTTTTTCCTATGCATGCCCTTTGTCTTCAAACAAAGAGCTAGGTGACACCCATCTCCACAGGAGGTCTCACCTCACACCTCAGTGAGACACAAGTCTCACAACTTGATTGGACAGAACTTTTTGTCATGACCTGGCTCAAAGCCATGACAAAGACGAGGAGACTTACGGTTGTGAAAGTAAAACGAAATGATTTTATTACAAACAATATAAACTTAGGTAATTGACAACATAATCAAATACTAACAGAACTAACTAAACCACAACATAATGCGCCGAGGAATCACGGGCGCAGTGATGCAGCCGCACCAGGTAGGTCATGGAGCAGAGCAGAGCAGAGCAGAGAGAAATGTGAGGAGCAGTGCCAGCTCTTATACACGTGTGGACTGGCCAGGTCCACCCAGGTGTGGCAAGCCCCACCTACGACCTGCAGGGAAAGACAAGACAACACAAAAGAGGGAACGCAGAACACAACAGCAGGCCCTAAAGGCCGGAGGCCGTCACACCCCCCTCCATAAAAACCAGGTTCCTATCCCGGAACCTCAGACAACTCAGCGCTAACTGAAATTAAAAATATAAATTTTTCAATTTAACCAAATCAAATGCATCTATTTTTCTTTTACCTCATCCTTATCATTACACTAAACTATTACAAACTTACCCAAAAAGTCACTTTTTTCAATATGTACAAAAACCTACCTATGCTTATTATTAAGACTCCTTCCTTCACCTGCATCACCCCCCCACCCACCTCAGCAACCTGGTACCTGGGAGCAATTTAAGAGGGGTAAGGGGAGAAAAACAAGTGGGACAAGGAAACAACAACAACATAGGAAAAACACTTGGCTATATTTACTCTACAGGCGCTCTGGACAATACGTCTGCCACCACATTGTCAGACCCTTTTATGTGTCGAATATCAAGCCAGTGAGACTGAAGAAATAGTGACCATCTCACTAATCTTTGATTGGGACACTGTAACGAGTTCAAAAAAACAAGAGGGTTATGATCAGTGAAGACCACTACAGGTACACCAGATCCAAGATACACATCAAAATGCTTAAGTGCCCACACTAATGCCAATGCTTCTTTCTCAATGGTAGAATAGTTGAGTTGGTATGAGTTAAACTTTTTAGAAAAGAAGCTCACTGGTTTTTCGATACCAAACTCATCACTCTGCGACAGTACCGCCCCCACCCCCACGTGACTGGCATCAACTTGGAGCGCAAAGGGACGATCGAACCTAGGAGCAGAGAGAACAGGTGCATTACACAACAAGGATTTAACTTTTTCAAATGCCTGCTGGCAAACAGGAGACCATACAAAAGTCGCGCTTGCCTTAAGCAAATCCGTTAATGGTGCGACTACATCAGAGAAATTTCTGCAAAAGCTCCTGTAATAACCAACAAGACCTAAGAAACGCATTAGCTCTTTTTTGGTTGTAGGAACAGGAAAACACGCAACTGCTTTAACTTTCTCGTCAACGGGACGGACAATACCCTGCCCCACCACCTGACCGAGGTACATCACCGTTGCTTTGGCGAACTCACGCTTTGCGAGGTTAACGGTCAGACGCGCCTCAGCCAGACGGGCAAACAACGCACGCATGTGCTCAACATGAGAAACCCAGGTGTCAGAAAAGACAACCACATCGTCTAAATAGACGGTACACCCCTCCAAGTCCCCCAGAACTTTTGTCATGAGCCTCTGAAATGTGGCAGGGGCATTACGCAACCCGAAAGGCATGACGTTGTAAGAATACAAACCAGTCGGAGTAATAAACGCGGATAACTCACGCGCACGCTCAGACAAAGGGACCTGCCAACAACCTTTTAGGAGGTCAAACTTGCTGACATATTTGGCGTGGCCCACTTGGTCGACACAGTCCTCCATGCGAGGAAGCATGGAGGACATTTAGCTTACGAAAGTCGGTACAAAATCTGGGAGTGTTATCAGACTTAGGTACTAAAAGACAAGGGGAAGCCCAACTGGAAGAAGAAGGTTCAGCAATGCCATTATCAAGCATGTATTTTATTTCAGCATCCAGATATTTACGTTTTCCAGGGTTCACCCAGTAAAATCTCTGCCTGATTGGCTGGGCATCTCCAACATCAATATCATGCTCTATTAAGTTTGTCTGCGTGGGAGTGTCGCCGAACAAACAAGGAAAAGATTTAATGACATTACATAAATCTGCCTGTTTGGACTCGGTTAAGTGACCTAAGAGGGCCTGCAGGTTACTCAGGCACTCTGAGTTTTTAAGGCGACCTTGAAGAACAGTGGGATCAACACAAGGTAAACTATCCTCTACCTCAGTGGACACTGACTGTGGAGAATAAACTGTGGAAACTCTCCCCACCGAACAAGCAGAGTGCGAAAGTCCTGAGGCACTCTCACTGTCGGCGTCATCTGAAACACGACCATAATAAGGTTTTAACAAGTTGACATGACACAGCTGCATTTTCTTTCTACGCTCTGGAGTAGAAATCATGTAGTTGTGTTCAGAGACTATTTTTGTCACTTCATATGGACCAGAATACTTAGCCTGAAAAGGAGAAGTCACAATAGGTAACAGCGCTAAGACTTGATCCCCCACACTAAACACATGGCATTCAGCACGCCGGTCATACAGTTTTTTCATCTTAGTCTGAGCAAGTGTCAAGTTTTTCTTTGCCAATTCTCCAGCAGTAAACAGTCTATGGCGGAAACCATTCACATAATCAATAAGATTTTTAGGTGGCTCGGCATCCTTCCACTGATCACTTAGAACATTTAGAGGACTGCGCACAGTGTGGCCGAACACCAAATCATTTGGGCTGAAACCAGTGCTCTCCTGTGTCACATCTCGAGCTGCCAGCATTAACCAGGGTAACCCCTCCTCCCAATCTCTGTCCATCTGCACACAGTAGGAACGCAACAATGATTTTAAGGACTGGTGGAAACGTTCCAAAGCTCCCTGACTTTGGGCATGGTACGCAGATGCTTTGTTATGCTTAATGTGAAGCTGTTTCAACACTTGAGAGAAGAGTTTGGAGGTAAAATTTGAGCCTTGGTCAGACTGGATTACCTTTGGAATACCGAAAATAGAAATAAACTGAGACAGTGCGCGCACAACAGAGCGTGCAGTAATCGTGCGTAATGGATACGCCGCAGGAAAACGAGTGCTTTGACACATAACCATTTACAAATACACAGCACCTGAACGAGAGTGAGGAAGCGGTCCGACACAATCAATAATAAGGTGCTCAAACGGCTGATTTACGGCAGGAATCGGGAGCAAAGGAGCGGGCTTAACGCTCTGGTTCGGTTTACCTATAAGCTGACAGGTGTGACATGTTTTAAGATGAGATGCTACATCCCTCTTTAATCGAGGCCAAAAGAAGTGCCTGTGGACCCGGTTATAAGTCTTTTTCACCCCCCAGTGTCCAGATTCATCATGAGCAAGTTTCAACACAGACTCACGGAATTTAACAGGCACAACAATTTGGATAATGGGGTCTCCAACGAAGTCATCTCCGTGAGGCACCCACTTTCTCACCAGAAGCTCATTCAGCAAAAAATAACCATGAGAATTATTTTTTACCTCATCTTCAGGTAATACCATGTCAAACAAACCCTCCAGAGAAGGATCCGCCCGCTGCTCCAATTTCAGCTCTTCCTGCGAAGCTGAGAGAGGGACGTCAGACAGAGAAAAATACAACGAATCTGACACCTCACCTTTACTTTTTACAGGTTCAGAGACTGAATCAGGAGTGTCACGTGTCATTGAACGCGTTACCGCACACGCAGTGAAAACTTCAGGAAAGCTGGCCTGATACTCATCGGGCTGTTTTCTCACCAGCGGAACAGAAGAGACTACAGGGGACGGCGGAGGTGGAGCGTCAGCCCAGACACGTCCACCTGCCACACCATTACCCAAAATCAGAGTGATGCCCCCAATTGGCAGTGCAGGACGCACCCCAACTGTTATCTCCCCCTGAAAAAGATCAGAATACAACATCATCTTGTGCAAAGGAACTTGCAAAACCTTCATCCCCATTCCCAAAACCGGCACAAAACACCCTGTGTGACTCTCTTCAGAGAACGATAACACCGAAGCCTGAATGCATGAGTCAAAGGCAGCAGTGTCCCGCAGTATTTTAACAGGCACTTTACAATCACTCCCCACCAAAGAAACGTGACCATCAGAAACGAAAGGCAAGAAGGATTCAAGTTCAGCAGGTACATCTTTAACATGCTCATTCACACTTTCTACCTGTATTGAGAGTGTTTTTGGCACGGACACAGCGAGACAGGCACCTTTCGGCTGCCCCGCAGGTCCACTCTGCTTAGTCTTAGCTTTGAGTGCAAAACAGTCTGCTTTAAAATGCCCTCTCTTGTGACAGTAGTTACAGATTTTATCAGACTTTCTCGTGTTGTGCTCTCTAAAGTCAGACTTACCCAAAGGAACATAACTCACGGCACCTGCACACTCACCAAAACTGGCACCTTGAGTGCGCAACTCTCCAAAAGACCGTCTGTGCGTCAGCACATAGTCATCAGCCAGGGCAGCGGCTTCGCTCACTGTTTTTACCTTGTGATCATTAATAAGCTGCGCAATGTTCACGGGAACAGAGTTTTTAAACTGCTCCAGCAGTATCAGATCACACAGCTCATCAAAAGTCTTGACCTCAAATGCAGAACACCAACGCATAAAATGTCCAGTTAAGTCCCAAGCGAACTCGAGATGTCAATCAATCAATCAATCAATTTTATTTATAAAGCCCAATATCACAAATCACAATTTGCCTCACAGGGCTTTACAGCATACGACATCCCTCTGTCCTTAAGACCCTCACAGCGGATAAGGAAAAACTCCCCAAAAAAAACCCTTTAACGGGGAAAAAAAACGGTAGAAACCTCAGGAAGAGCAACTGAGGAGGGATCCCTCTTCCAGGACGGACAGACGCGCAATAGATGTCGTACAGAACAGATCAGCATAATAAATTAACAGTAATCCATATGACACAATGAGACAGAGAGAGAGAGAGAGAGAGAGAGAGAGAGATGCAGGTAATGACAGTAGCTTACAACAACATTAATGAAAGTAATAATATTATAGTTATAGTTCTGGTTACTGCGGTACAATATGTTGAAAGTATGTATTAATATCTGGCAGTATACATGTGTGACAATAATCATATGTGTATAATAACAGAAGAAGTATGACTAATGACTAATGATGGCAGCAGCAGCAGGAGGCATCTGGCGGGACCACGGCAGCAGCACAACCACACACGTCACGCTGTCCAGGCACCGCTGATATGAGTTAATCTGAGAGACAGTGGAGCACAAAGGCTCGGAGAAGAAGCCGAGTTAGTGACATCCAGAATGGCCGGGTTAGCTAGATGCAGTAATAGGAGAGAGAGAGAGAGAGAGAGAAGGAGAGAAGGGCCCGGTGTATTATAGAGGGTCCTCCGGCAGACTAGGCCTAAGTCAGCCTAACTAAGGGCTGGTACAGGGCAAGCCTGAGCCAGCCCTAACTATAAGCTTTATCAAAGAGGAAGGTCTTAAGTCTAGTCTTAAATGTGGAGACGGTGTCTGCCTCCTGGACTGTAACAGGAAGATGATTCCACAGGAGAGGAGCCTGATAGCTAAAGGCTCTGGCTCCTGATCTACTTTTGGAGACTTTAGGGACCACGAGTAACCCTGCGTTCTCAGAGCGCAGTGTTCTGGTGGGATAATATGGCACTATGAGCTCTCTAAGATATGACGGAGCTTGACCATTTAGAGCTTTATAAGTTAACAGTAGGATTTTAAATTCAATTCTGGATTTTACAGGGAGCCAGTGCAGAGAAGCTAAAACAGGAGAGATATGATCGCGTTTCTTAGTTCCTGTTAGTACACGTGCTGCTGCATTCTGAATTAGCTGGAGAGTTTTTAAGGACTTACTAGAGCTACCTGATAATAGAGAGTTACAGTAATCCAGCCTTGAGGTAACAAAAGCGTGGACCAATTTTTCTGCATCTTTTCGGGTCAGGACGGGCCTAATTTTCGCAATATTACGCAGATGAAAAAATGCAGTCCGTGAGGTTTGCTTTAAATGAGAATTAAAAGACAAATCTTGATCAAATGTTACTCCGAGGTTTCTTATGGTAGTGCTAGAGGCCAGAGCAATGCCATCTAGAGAAACTATGTCATCAGATAAAGAGTCTCTGAGTTGTTTGGGGCCAAGAACAATAACTTCAGTTTTGTCTGAATTTAACATCATGAAATTGGTGCTCATCCAGCTTTTTATGTCTTTAAGGCAGTTATGGAGTGTAGTTAATTGATTACTTTCTTCTGGCTTCATCGATAAATACAACTGAGTATCATCCGCATAACAATGGAAATTTATAGAGTGATTTCTAATGATGTTACCTAAAGGAAGCATATATAGAGTAAATAGGATTGGTCCGAGCACAGAACCTTGCGGAACTCCAAAACAAACTTTGGTACGTAAGGATGATTCATTATGAACGTCAACAAACTGAAAACGATCAGATAAATAAGATTTAAACCAGCTTAGTGCAGAACCTTTTAGGCCAATTAAGTGATCCAGTCTCTGTCGCAGAATTTGATGGTCAATTGTGTCCAACGCTGCACTAAGATCTAATAAAACAAGTACAGAGACAAGTCCTTTGTCCGAAGCAATCAGAAGGTCATTTGTAATTTTAACTAATGCTGTCTCAGTGCTATGATGCACTCTAAATCCTGACTGAAATTCCTCAAATAAATTATTATCCTGGAGAAAATCACACAGCTGGTCTGCGACTACTTTCTCAAGGATCTTTGACATAAAGGGAATAGAATAACAGTTGCATGGCATGTTGCCTGGTCTCCTCTTTGCAGTTAGCTTGCGGTAGCAGGGGCGAGTCAGTGAACAAGTTGATGGAGAAGATGACTTGTGACTCCTGAGTCCAACCCGATCTCACAGAAATACATGAAATGACCACGACCTCTTAACACCGCATTCCATGGTGGCGGCACGTAATGGGATAAAATTACATGCATGCCAGTGCCACGAAAACAATGCCAATAGGCTCATTCGAGATGAGCCAGGCCTGTGCAGATTCGATCACCGGCTATCGGCGCACAATGCATGCCGGTTAGTTTTGTGTCCGACTTCATCCCGACTTGCTCTGACGTATTACAAAAGTGGACGGCAATAAAACCGTGAGAGCAAGGGGGCCACAGTTTTTAGAGCCAGGCGCTGCAGTTGCTCTCCACCGACTGCACCGCCTGGCTCTCACCTGATCTAACAGCTGACTCAGCAATATGACATTTTAGATAAACTATTCATTTTTGTTGAATTTTAGAGATTAAGATTGTATTTGTCTGATTTGAAGGTTTATTCTGTAACGGAAAAAATATTGTGTGACTGATGGTGAAGTTTAGTTGTCAGAGACTGAATACATTCATCATAAACTATAAAGAGTCTATTGTGTAGGCTATTAACACTGGACTCTTTTAATTATTGAAGTAGGCTATTTAGCAACACAGAGACTTGTGGTCAGTGGGATGTGAGGATTCTTAAAATAACATCTGTACAGATGTAAAGCCCTGACTGTATCTGACTGAGCCTTCATGAAAGCTGTTGTCTTGTATTTTTTTTCTCTGAAAATATGAACCTTATAGTCAAACACAGTTTATTCAGCCTGTGTACGGTTGATGGACAGGTCAAACTGATATGATGCTGATTTACAGGAGAATTCATGTAAAATGGAGGTTAAACCATGAACATAAACTACAGATCACCTGTAAAGCATTTTAATAAATCAGTCTAGACTATCATAATTGAAACAACTGGGGACTGAAAACAAACTGATATATGGGTCTGATCACTTTTTCAATGAATTCACATCATTCCAGACAGGATGTAAGTGTGTCTGTGACTTCCTGTACGGACTGAATGCTGCTGGAAACTGTCAGGAAACTGTCCGACATAGGGGAGTGTTGCCCAGGGCGCCATTTAGGCTAGAACCGCCACTGGTGGACACACATTGGAACAGGCTAACAAGTGTCCCCACATGATCATCAATCAATCAATCAATCAATCAATCAGTCAATTTTATTTATAAAGCCCAATATCACAAATCACAATTTGCCTCACAGGGCTTTACAGCATACGACATCCCTCTGTCCTTATGACCCTCGCAGCGGATAAGGAAAAACTCCCCAAAACACCCCTTTAATGGGAAAAAAAACGGATCTGATGAGCTGCACTGCTCTGAAACAGCTGATCATGCCGATTGTACAATATATCGCTGGGTAATCCTCTGAAATAAATTCACCTCAAAACAAAAGAGTGATGTTTTCACCTGAAGAATATTCTAATGTCTTTACTGTGGCCGTTTTCACCGTGATTCCCCCGAAAAACACACCTAGGGGAGACCGGGGATGATTGTAACACTTTTTGTTTGAGCAAGTGTAACTCAGTGGGTTTTTTTGTTAGAGCTCTTAAATTTTGATATGTGGTACCCATATTTGTCTGCTATAACTAACACACACTTTGACCTTTACTACACCATCACAGATTATGGAAATTAATGTCAAATACAAAGAGGTATATTGTTACAATGTACCCCAGTACCGGGGTGAGTTGTAACACTAGCGGGGGATGGATATAACAATCAAATTATTGTGCTTAAAAAAGATTCACAATAGGCTAAATGTATTCAAGCACTTTAATGAATAATAATGAAGGAACAATAAACTTGTAAGAATACAATAAAAATAATAATATTAAGATAAATAGAAATGTATAACATAAATACAAAAAATAAGTACACTAAAATAAATAAAAATATATAACATAAAATAAATAAAATAAAGAATAATAAAGTATTAACCTGTGTGTGTGTGTGTGTGTGTGTGTGTGTGTGTGTCACAGCCTGAATGAGGTTGACGTTTGAACAGCAATAACAATGAACAATAAACACTTTCGAAGAGTTACAACCCTCCCCATGCCTAGCAGCCATGAAAGAGCTAGCCGTTTTTAGCATTTAGCTTCAAAGCTTGCACTAATGAATGCTAGTTCACATTACACGATTTTGATGTCGCAGGTGATCTTGAAAGCTACCTTGGGTCAGAGGTGAGTCAGCAGATAGTCTGCCATGACAAGTCCTAATATGTGAACAAGCCTATGAGCAAGTCCCCACTCATCTGTGACTGGGACTGGATATCTGGCATACTAGAAAACAGGAGAAGTGTGACACGACTGACAAAGAGCATCAGCCAATGAGAGGTGAGATACATCCCACGTCAGCATGCAGGAGGACGGAAGGACAAGCCGGACCCATAGATCAGTTTGTTTTCAGTCTCCAGTTTCAATTATGATAGTACGGAAGCGTATTGCATTGACTTGACAAATAAAAAAGCCCTGTTTTTCTGAGTAATTTTTTCTGTTTTTCTGAGTAATTTTTTCATGTTTTTCGGGGTATTTTTTTTCTTCTGTTTTTCATGGTAATTTTTTTCTGTTTTTCGTGGTAATTTTTTTTCCTGAACGAGGAGACGAGATACTTCAAAATCTCGCGAGAAGCTCCCACCTGGCACCTGCAAGTGACCCCTGCATCCATGGTGACTCCTGCTCATGGATGTATTTTGCATCTGTGCTCCTGCTCCTAGACAATTTCAACTACGGGATCAATAAGGGTAAGGCACGTAATTAGTTCCACACAGGGTATGATAATCTAGCTATGTTTTCAACTGCATCCTTCTGGTGTAGGCCTATTCTGTCGCTCAATGTAACAGGTTAGGTTGCCACCAGACAGTCAGAGATCTCCGCCTTCTGATAGTCTGGGGACACTCCTTTCTAAAGTGTGTTTAGCACACCGGAGAAAACGGCCGGCAACAAAGCAACGCCTCTTGCATTTTGGAAAGGACAGGCCCTCCTGGAAATGTGTGCTCCCCCTTTTCTCGTCCGCAAGGAAACAAACACAAGACTGTGGAAATGAAGGACTTACAGCGACTTTGTTTAAAACTTTTAACGCAGTCGGACTATGTTTACGAGCACAAGAGTTCAGCTAGCCACCGAAGGACCGCCCTGCAGATCTGAAATTGTATCCACCCATCTAAACACAAAATCAGGGAGAAAGACATCAGTCTTTAGTTAAGCAAACTTGTGAGTCTAGGTTAGTAACAGGTTGTAACAACATTAGCTGACAAATTTTGATGAGTAACAATGTCCAGCATGATGGAAAAAAACTGTTAGCTTAACGTTACCTGACAACTGAAATCATGTCCATACACGTTTGTCAGCTAACGTTGTTATAACCTGTTACTAACCTAACTTGTTACATTGATCGATAGGCCTACACTAGAAGGATGCAGTTGAAAACATAGCTAGATTATCATACCCTGTGTGTAACTAATTACGTGCCTTACCCTTATTGATCCCGTAGTTGAAACTGTCTAGGAGCAGGAGCATGGATGCAAAATACATCCATGAGCAGGAATCACCATGGATGCAGGGGTCACTTGGAGGTGCCAGGTGGGAGCTTCTTGCGAGATTTTGAAGTATCTCGTCTCCTCATTCAGGAAAAAAAATTACCCCGAAAAACAGAAAAAAATACTCAGAAAAACAGGGCTTTTTTTATTTATCAAGTGAATCCAATACGCTTCCATATGATAGCCTAGATTGATTTATTAAAATGCTTTACAGATGATCTGTAGTTTATGTTCATGGTTTAACCTCCATTTTACATGAATTTTCCTATAAATCAGCCTCCTATCAGTTTGACCTGTCCCCTCAACTACAGGGGCTAAATAAACAGTGTTTCTATATCAGTGTTCATATTTTCAGAGGAAAAAAAATACAAGACAACAGCTTACATTAAGGCTTATCCTTCTGTCCTCCTGCATGTATAGTCAGACACAATCTATTCAGCCTATGTAGTTGAGGGGACAGGTATTGATATCTGGTTTAAATTTTCTGAGAAAATGTTTAGCTGGATAAATCTAATTAGTAATTAAGTATTTATGGGGCAATGTCTACACTTTTATCCAGGGAATGTTGTCAACAAAATTATTCCAATAAGCAATGACATAAGGTTTTGTAACAACTTCATTCTGAAATAGAGACTGGATAGCTTTGTTATTTTTCTTACATGCTGTTGAAAGACACACTTTTCCACATGGAGCATCATCAAGATGAACAATATCAAAGTCAAAGTCAGCTTTATTGTCAATTTCTCCACATGTACCAGACATACAGAGGAATCGAGAAGACGTTTCTCGCTATCCCACGGTGACAGAAACATCAACTGGGAATGATCCCCTGCACAGAGTCACAGGGCCATATGGTATAGCCCCCATTACTAGAGCAAATTCCCTCGCTGTGACAGGGAAATCATAATAAGAAATAAATTCATCAAAACTCATGACTCACCAAAAAAATTAAAATATTGTTCTTTTTATACAGAATGTCTCTAATATTCCATATAACGCTGTGGCGAGAAGTTGTGCTTGTAGATTAAGTTCAATTCCAGTAAAGCCTGCTTGTGAAAATTGCATAGTTTAACAGGTATCTTGTTTATCTTATAATTGCAAACTAATAGGAATGGGAGTCCTCCAATTTGGTCAAAAACAAATTTTGGGATAAAGTTCCACATGGAGGATTGGGACAGTGGATCATGCTTTGATAGAATACAGCAACTACCACACAGGGAATGTCCTCATACAAGCAAAGCAGACAGAAGCTGAGGTCACGGGTCAGTCACTGAAATCAATCCACAGCGCAGAACACTGTGAAACAACAAAAAACTGTGATTAGTTTTTCTCCATCGCACTGGACCCGATGTAGGAATCTCAGTTATCAAATAGACTTCTGCAAATTACCTGCGGAGGGCAGCAATATGCCTATGTTGCATAGTGTGATGGAAATCCTTCAGAAGAAGAAGAAGAAGAAGAAGAAGGAGGAGGAGGAATCTTCCTTCGGGCTCCTGCCCATGGGTGCGTCCCAAGTCTCTTATTTGTGCAGCGAGGAGCTAGCGCTAGGAGCTAGCAGCAAGCTTTAAGCAGCTACGAGCTAGGATGGTCGAAGTCTTTTTCAGCTTGAGGCTCTGACGTATAAATACCCGCCTCCTACATCTGGCTCATTTGAACGAGATGGCGGAGAAACAGCGCAAGTGTACCCGTTACATGCATTCTCTGCAATGAAACGCTGTAATTCACATGCCTACGTGACTACAAAGAGTAACGTTGATGATATTTCCTGCTGTCATGTTGTTATTAAGTTTATTTCATTCACAACCCATTGCGTTGTTCAGCGGACTGTCGGTGATGTGTGGCTGTTAAATGTGCAGCTGCTCATGTCCAGAACCACACGTGTTGATATAACACCACCTGCACACACACACACACACACACACACACACACAAACACATTTGCCCATCATTAATTGTCCTGCATGTCATGTGAGTGGAATAATGTTTAATAGCTTGTAGGTAATATTAATTATTAATATTAATATTAATTAATATTATTACTTTCATGTTGTTGTAAGCTACTGTCATTACCGTCTGTCCTGCATCTCTCTCTGTCTCTGTCTCTCTGTCTCTCTGCCTCTGTCTCTCTGTCTCTGCCTCTGTCTTTCTGTCTCATTGTGTCATACGGATTACTGTTAATTTATCATGTTGATCTGTTCTGTACGACATCTATTGCTCATCTGTCCGTCCTGGAAGAGGGATCCCTCCTCAGTTGCTCTTCCTGAGGTTTCCACTGTTTTTTCCCCGTTAAAGGGTTTTTTGGGGAGTTTTTCCTGATCAGCTGTGAGGGTCCTAAGGACAGAGGGATGTCGTATGCTGTAAAGCCCTGTGAGGCAAATTGTGATTTGTGATATTGGGCTTTATAAATAAAATTGATTGATTGAGGTAGACTGACAGGTCTGATATGTCTTATTCACTCAGCAGCTGACTTGTTGAATGATGGCGAGTGGATTTAATAATAGAGATAATAATGATGATAATGATAATGATGCTCATCACAGTGACAGTGGCAGGGCTACAGACCGTTCTTTAATTGCCACAAACTTCGGCAAATGACTCAATAACAATGGTAATACATGCAAAACTGTGTGACCAAAGTCATCACGGGGGGGTTGCTTTGATCAGCAAATATAATTTTGATCAGCATTTTTTCCTAGGTGGGAGGGGCTAAACAGCTAGCAAAGTCGGCTAGCAGTAGCACTAGCAGTAATTTAAGAGACTTGGGACGGACCCCATGTAGGGGTGGAAGGACATAAGGAAGTAGAAATACTGGCAAAAAAAAATCACTGAAACAGTTCATTTGACATGCAAGTGCCATTCAGTAGCTAAAGCAGAGGTTAAAACTATCAAAAAGGACTGTGTGTACAAAACCTGGCAGGAGTATTGGAACTGAAGTCATACAGGAAGACATCTTTACAGTATTCAAAACATGTAGGTGTTGTAGATTACAGCCCAAGAGAAGAGATGGTCATTACCCATCTGAGGATAGGACACACAGGATGAAATTAAACTCTCTATAGAATAGGGAAGCATCCTATTGGAATATGTACACACTTTAACAAACTGAAAACAGTCAATAATAGGACTAACCGAAGAAGAGCACTCTGCTAGAAAGGACATCGAGGAATGTACGTAAGGTTCTATTTAATAATTTAAGAGTAATAAGAATAAGAGAGAGAATTAAAAATTTCTTTTAATGTTTTCTTGCCAATCTACGGCTCCACACTCCAGTCCACTAGGTGACGGTAATGCACCTGAAAGCTGGTTAGCAAAGCAAACCGACAATAAACCATACGGAAAGCCTCCTGTGTGCTGCAGACCCAAACAATGGATCAGCACAGTGTCATTGTCACACCGAAGATAGTAAAAACTACTCAACAAAGCACCTACAGTTACAGCGCCCACACGCACAATCAGTTGTATCTCCTCCAAATGAAATGTTACACAACCACATCACTGTACCGTACCACAGATATATATACATAGATGCCGCACCCTGGCTTGTTGGATGCGTCAATACCGCCGCCATCTTGCCTAGGTGCTCTGACCGGTTCAGACCCGGGCATGGGTAGCAGCAGTGAGGAGAAAGGACTTTGTCCCGAGTCACTTCTCAGTCATCTGCAGCTGTCACTTCAGACCTGAGGACTTCGACAGGACTGGGCAGACTCCTAAAAATAATACTAGCTACTGCACACTGTATTTTTTGTAAATATGACCTAATAATGTAAACAGTTCTGTGTCCAGGCTCCCATGAGCACTGTGGTGTTATACATATGAGATTAAAGCAAAATTTTGTGTAAACATGCAGCTCTAAGTCATTTATTTTCACTTGTACAAAACCAACATTTGTTAATCAGAATCTACACTGCAGCTCGGCACAACCCTGCTGATACACTATTTTTTGCACATTGTGTGAAATGTGAATAAACATTTATAGGCAAAATTAATAATTAAATGACATCGTGGTGGGCATTGTACATCTAGTAAGAAAAAAGAATATCTATTACATGGGGAAAGTTTAGTTTAAATGTGTTGTAGAAGTATTGCTGTTACTTTAACTACATAAGATCAAATATTTTGGCATGAAAAGCTGCATTTTTTATTTAACCAAGTATCCTGTATCATAACTACATGTCTGACAATTGTAACAAACCAAACCGCCTGAAAATCGGTTGAGAATTCAGCGAGTAATGATGATTAATCATAAATAATCTCCTGCCTCAATAGACATACATGCATTAGGCAGTGCGGCTCCACCTGCGCAAAATGGCAGCCGCGTTGACGTATCACTCCAATGAGGAGCACCGTTGAATGCGGCATCTACGTATATATATCTATGGTACCGTACAGTATGACGTTTCAGACCTGACAGGCAGAATGACGACATCATCGATTCCCGACCGTTGGGCCAGTGGAGCACGCAGCACAGCAAAGTACAGCCGGCGTGTTAGCTTCAACATAGCGGTGATGATCTGTCTACTTTCCAGATAACCTGCAGCCACACCAAAATGACAGACTACGCCGAAGAGCAAAGAAATGAACTTGAAGCGATAGAGTCCATTTACCCAGACTCTTTCACAGGTATGCTTTATATCAATGAGTTGTCAAACAGGAAAGAGAAATTGAGCTAGCCCAAAGGCTAAGTTAGCAAGTAAACGTTTCTGAGCTGGCTGGTAACATTAGTTCATTTTACTGTAAGCTAAATTCAACAAACTTAGATAACAACGTCCTGTGGCACAGAGTACTGAAGAGTTACTGTTACTCTAGCTACATGTGGCACAACAGATATAGACAGGCTGTTTGGGCCTTCACTTTGGCTTACAGAGACAGAAAAGTACACCAAACTTAAGGGGATAGATTTTTCCCATTATTTGCGTGACAATCCGTGTTGAAATGTGTAATCTCTAAATATATAACACCTTCCATAAAGACAAAAAGAGAAATGTAATATAAATCTAAAGTAGATCTGCAAATACACAAACAAGGAGAGAGATTTGTCTCAGTATTATTTGTGTGGGGAGATGGACATCCCCTGTGTTAATGTGTAACCTGTAAATATAAAAGAACTTACAGACACACAAAAAAAAACAAAAAAAGATTTTTAGACTCAGAAATATTTTGCAAATATAAAAAAGCAGGAAATACAGAGCTTAATGTCAATTTTTGTAACCCAGGCAGCTTTCTCTTACCCATCAGATTACTAATTAGCTCATGGTGAATTTAGGTATACCTGCTTTTCAGATATCATGATGTTGAAATAATAATACTGATGTGTGTGTGTGTGTGTGTGTGTGTGTGTGTGTGTGTAGTGCTTTCAGATGATCCCACCAGCTTCACTATCACAGTCACATCAGATGCTGGGGAAAATGATGAGAGTGAGTATTTTAATGTGTGTGGTTAAAATATGTCATTCATTTAACACATGACAGTTAAATGTTGTTATGAAATCTCAGTGTTCATAATGAAATGTGTCAGTGATGTTAAAGGAGATATTCAAAATACGGTGAGAGAAAAAGTAAGGGCCTGTCTCATTTCTACCCCTTAAATCTTCAACTTGGTATTATTGAGTGCCCTGATTTGCAAGATAACCCTTGATGAACGAAGTGAGAAATATTAGGGTAGAGATCTTTCCCTAAGAAATGGGACACCACTTCATGCAAATCGGCATGGCCGACGTTTTTGTTTTCCAAAACTTGCCGAAGTTGCTGACGTGCAAGGTGTTCTGGGAAATTTCATCTTCCACTTCGTTGAAAGTGTGGGTCGGGGTTCCCTTGGAATCTAGGGTGGATTTAAGTGTTGGAAACCACTTCCACTAATTCTGTTTTGGGACTCCACTAGCCTGAATGTGAACGCGCACAACCAAGTGCAAATGGGCATTTCTAGGGGAAGTGTGGGTATTGGGACAGGCCCTAAGTGTGGATGAAACAGTGTGGCGGTGTGGATTGAGTTGTGAAAACTGAACAGTAAATACCTGTAAAAAGTGAAATATGAGAAACTGTGAGCTGTCTGTTTTCTTCTTGCAGCTGTGGAAGCAACATTAAAGTTCACATATGTAGAGAAATATCCAGATGAGCCTCCGCTGTGGGAGATACACTCCCAGGAGAATCTGGAGGACAGATATGTGAACGACATCCTTACCTTACTGCAGCATCAGGTCTGTCCACCTGAACTTAATGTGATCACCTTTATTTTTGTGGTCGTTGGTCCATGTCCTCTATCTTCTGCTTGACTGTCAACCTATTATCTGGAGTTGTTCACTGTCTTGCACTGGATGCTCTTGCAGATATTTTTTGTACTGCCAAAAGAGCAAAGTAAACCACTTGCAGTTCAACTGAAATGTAATGTCATGTTTTTTTTCCCTTCAAGGTATACATACACCAGGGAAAGTATCAATAATAATAATAATAATGATAATGATAATAATGATGCAGTTTATTTATAGGTGCCTTTCAAAGCACTCAAGGACACCTTACAAGACACCATTAATATGCAGTAATAAGCTAAGAAAATAACTGTACAAAAATCATAGGTAGAAAAACTAGGTATAAAATTGTCATCATAAAGTCATCATCAATACAAGTCTTAAAGTGTGTGTCACCAAATCAGACTGTGTGTGCGATCTTGAAAATGTGTGTTTTCAGATGGGATTTGAAGGTGGAAAGGGAGACAATATTGCGAATGTCATGTGGGGAGAGAGTTCCAAAGGCAAGGGGCAGAACGGCTGAAGGCTCTTGAACCCATGGTAGTCAAGAGGGCAGATGGTGATGTGAGTTGAATTGCAGAAGAGGATCTAAGAGTATGGGAGGGAGTGTAGATATGCAGGAGTTCAGACATGTAGGAAGGGGCTTGATTATGAAGGGCCTTTAAAGGGATAGTGCACCCAAAAATGAAAATTCAGCCATTATCTATTCACCCATATGCCGATGGAGGCCCTGGTGAAGTTTTAGAGTCCTCACATCCCTTGCGGAGATCAGCAGGTGGAGCGGCTAGCACACCTAATGGTAGACGGCGCCCCAGACTAACGTCCAAGAACACAAAATTGAATCCACAGGGCCGATGCCGATACCGATTTTTTTCCATCACCCTTAGCCGATGACCGATTATGGACTGCCGATTTTCTTGAGCCGATATTTGGGGCCGATACTGCTTTTGCTCCCTCAATTTACATCAAAAAAAATGACACAATGATAACAAATATTACAGGTCTCAAGTTTAAAATAAGAAACATTTATTGAACAGTAAAAAATACTAAAACAAGATGAAAGGTTGAGGTAGAACAGGTAGAATATTATTATTATACATTCAAATAAAAAAAAGAGTTCAGTGCTCTTAAATCTACCAGTAATGTCTTTATAAAATAAACAAATATTTAAGCTGAAGCATAAATAAAACAATAACTACTGTACACAGTAGGATTCGCTGCATGTGCGCTACAGGGTCTTCCGGCAACACAGAGCTGCCCGTGGATGCCTGTCTGTGAATCATGCCAGGGAAAAATAAATCCGCGAACCCACGCGCGTATCGGCCGATGCCGATAGAAGTAAAAAACTCAAATATTGGCCCGATATATCAGCCGGTCGATGTATCGGTCTATCCTTACTCCATACTGCTCATCCATAGTGATCCAGGTGTGCTGCAGCCGCGACATAAAAAGTTGTTTCGAGAAACGTCATATGAACTCTGTTTTTAGCCTCACTGTAGCCTGTAGCTCTGACTGCTTCTCTGTGCTACGCGCTCACGTGTGCACGCGCTCAAGGTGATTGGTGATCTCTGAAGAGCAGCAGTCTCGTCAGTACTAATGTCCAGATTCTCAAGTGCAGGCATTGCCAATTCCCAGTCTGAGCAGCAAAGACTTTCCTCATCCGATGGCCTTGCTTTGCATTTGAAACAACTACACCACCAGGTTTCCAGTGCTTGACTCCGGTATTCTGTGGCTGGCTGAGGCTCATGAGCTGTGGCGGCTGCTTCGTCCAGTAGTTCCGCGTCCGTATACTCGGGCTCAAACAAATACGGCTCAACAAAGAAATGCTGTTCCTCCTCAATTTCGGAATCTTCAGACATGTTGGGCTGTCCTTTGCTAAAAGACCATAGTGCAAATTATCTTGTAGCTCTGTGGTTACGTTGTCTCTCCCTGTGGTCCACGTGTCACGTGATGTAAACACGGGTGAGCAAAGCTCATGCTTTCGCTGGTCTCGCTCACATTGAGCGTGCGCACATGTGAGCGCAGAGCACAGAGAAGCAGTCAGAGCTACAGGCTACAGTGAGGCTAAAAACAGAGTTCATATGATGTTTCTCGAAACAACTTTTTATGTCGCGGCTGCAGCACACTTGGATCACTACTGATGAGCAGTATGGAGGTACTCTGTGGATTCAATTTTGTGTTCTTGGATGTTAGTCTGGGGCGCCGTTTACCATTAGGTGTGCTAGCCGCTCCACCCGCCGATCTCCGCAAGGGATGTGAGGACTCTAAAACTTCACCAGGGCCTCCATCGGCATATGGGTGAGTAGATAATGGCTGAATTTTCATTTTTGGGTGCACTATCCCTTTAACGTGAGAAACAGAATCTAATTTTGAAATCAATATGTTATTTAATAGGGCTGAATGTTAAAATAATCGATTTATTTGATTCAAATTGATACATAAAATCCGAAATCAATCTTTTAAGATATTCTTTTTTTCTTACAGATGTGTAAAGCTTTAACCCTGTTAGTCTCGGCGGTATTAAACGAGCCACAAGCTTAATTGTTAACAACCGTAGTATTGAGAAGCTCTGACGTTACCGCTCCTTTGTCTGCGCGTCAGAAATGTTAATCAGTTCTTATCCAGAGATCAGATAAAACCAAAATCCAGATTCAGTTACTGGTATGATGTTACTGTCCCTGAGATGAAAGCTTTCCTGTCACTTCATTTGTGCATGGGGCTTGTAGAAAAGTCTGGGACTGAGGACCACTGGGCATTTTGAGGATGAGAAATAAATAAAAAAATAAAAAAAATCTACTGTTTAAGTATGTTCAAAATTCAGTTTTACTGAGAGTTATGTTATCAGATATGGCCACTGCCGAGTGATGTCACAATATGCAAATTAGATGAGTGAATTTATTCCCATCAGATTCCTGTTACTTTATTTTGAGGATGAGATCACAAAAACAACCCAAAACAAAAGAAATCTACTGCGTAATAGGGATGGGTCATGATTTTCGAATTTCGAATAGTCAGGGTCTGACGTTAAGGTTTTTTCCTGATTGCCCTGCCGGGCAAGTACTTCTCAAATCTACTTGCCCCATCTAAATTCTTACTTGCCCTGCTTAAGAGGTTCTTTTTCTGGCTGTGTGGTGCATATTTTCGCTCATGACTTACATCTTACATCAGCAGAAACGCTCAGCCAATGGAGACAGCAGCACATAAAAAAGCAGCACACTGCAACTGGCCCCTCCGAGGACAGACACAGGAGAGGAAATACACGATTACAGGCCTGGAATTAAGTCATGGACTTAGACCACTTTGGCCTTTGATAAATACAAATTTATTGGGGCATCACTGTCAAAATGTGGGGCACCAAGGCCAAAACCAATGGCGCAATAACAATATGTGCTAACTACACTGAATGAAGACAAATCAATATGTGTTAAAAAACAGTTCTGAGTTTGATAAAACTGGGTGTGCATAACTGGGGATATATCTCGTTTCTTGTTGTTTTGATTCATGTCCCTTATTTATTAAGTCTTTGAAATCTCTTTATTCTTTTGTTATCTCCTATTATTATTATTAAGAAATTATTAGAAGAAGATTCTTTATTGTCCTTTCTCAGCACATTACATACATTTGACCTCTGCATTTGACCCATCCTACTGTATACACTGGGAGCAGTGGGCAGCCGCAGTGCAGCGTCTGGGGACCAACTCCAGTTCTTTTGCCAATGCCAGTGGTCAGGGTCACTGACAGGAGTATTCATCTAACATAGCCTACATATCTATAATTATATAATTATTTATATGTCTCTATGGATATTTTTACATAAATCCCCAATATTTAATTTGCCTTTAAAAAAATCCTCTTCCTTCATTTAATTTGACAATGTTTATTGTATTGTATTATATGTATTAATTCTCTACAGGATCTTGTATGTTATTTAATGTGTGTTCAATTTATTAAAAGAAAAAAACAAAAAAACGTTTTGGTGAACCCTGCAGCAAAGTGAACCCTCTTCTTCAGAGAGGATCTTTGCCTCCCAGTTTGTTCCTGGCGACAGAGCAGAGTGAACCGTCTTTCTTCTCAGAGGATCTTTGTCCCATGAGAGCAGGCCGCTGTTCTCCATGTCCGCAGTTAAAACAACTTTCGCTGAGACTGAGACTACTACTCCGCGAGGAATGTCCGCAGTCATTCGGACTTTCATAGTCGAGCACACTTCCGCGCTGCAGTTTCCTGTAAAAATGTCCGTGAAAAATCCCTGCGATGTGAAAAATACATGCCGAGCAGTCACTGGTGTGCGGCGCAGTCGTAAAATCTGAGCTTTGCGCGCACATGGCTTGCGGACGTCCGCTTTGAGTCTGCGCGGCTCTCCATGGTTCCGTTCCGCGTCCGTTCTGACCGAGTATGTTCAGGCATTTAATGATGAATGGATGTGCATGGCTCCGGGGTGGGGGGCGATTATTCGAAAAATTGTCAAATAGTTGCCATGATATTCGAATAGTATTTTTGCTTGTGCTGCCCATCCCTAATGAATACCAGTTGTGTTGCAGAATTTAATGAAATACCTATAATGCAATGCAAGTAGTAATCATCAATTTTATTTGAAAAAGAGAATATTTATACACGAAATATGTCATTTTCAGGCAATTACATGGAAGAAAACCATATTTTTATATCTTCCCTTAGTGGCTTTTGGGTCACATAGACCCAAATACCAATTACAAGCAGAGTGCTTTCCAGTTAATAGCAGATTGTAACTAACAAGCTGACACAACAACTGTTAAACAGTTTAGCTCAGTTTGTCTTGTATCTTGAAAGTTCTCTAAGAATGTCTTACACATACAGTACTAGCAAAAATTGGCATTGTTACTGAAATATCCCCAATTGAATCGAATCCGAATTCGAATCGAATAAATTCAGGAATCAGTGGTGATACGCAGCCCTAATATTAAACAGGAAGCCAGTGAAGTTGCTGGAGAACAGGAGTGATATGATCTATGGAGGGAGTTCCAGTAATGGCAGGGGCGGCTGAATTCTGGACCTATTGGAGTTTTGAAGACATTTGAGAACACCAACTAGCTGCTGTCTGATGAGAATATTAAGAGTTAGTTAGGGTTTCATAAATAGACCAATAGAATCATTATCAACAGTGTTTATATGTGTTTACTCTGCAGGCAGAAGAAAACCTGGGCATGGTGATGATTTTCACGCTGGTGACAGCCGTTCAGGAGAAACTCAACGAAATTGTGGATGTGATGAAAAACAGA